>NW_024062347.1:0-133192 GCF_006381635.1 Hibiscus syriacus
ACCTAGCGGTAGCCAATTTCCTAGGCCAGAGTTCGACACCGTCACCGCCGGAATAACCGTTTTCCGGTCACGTGCAAGATAAATCCTTGCTAAAAACTCTATCAAAAATACCAAAGTGAACAAAGCCATCTTCAAGAACCTCCACAAGGCACCAAGCAACCAGAATAGGCTCCTTCTTTTATCGCCCATAGATTCTCCAGTCTTCTCACCATCATGGAGTGCGTTCTCATCGCTCGCTCCTGCAACTCCATCAACATGGACATCAAGGATATCCCTCCCCTAAAGCATGGTGAATCCGGAACACGAACACTTATGCGCCATTAAAAGATGGATCTCCCAGAAGGGTTTGTCCGTATTCAATGGAGTGCTCACTGATAAATCCGCACATATTGATTCACTGCCATTTCATCATCATCGCTGTCTTCTTCTTGTTCGATGCTAAAACCTTGGTTTTCACTTCCATCCATGAATTTTCCGGATTTATCGAGCCGGTTGTTGAAGACGATGACGTGTTGGTCGATGTCGAGCTGGGTTCTTCTCCAGTGCTCGAATCCGTTCTCATCACGAACCAGCAGGCTGCAAAATCTGGGGTGCTTCCACATCAACGAAGACTTCACGTTGGCTTTTACAGCGTCTATGTCGATGGCGTTTTTGCCACGGAGGATACAGTGGATGACGACTTCTGTTTTCGGTTGAATAAAAAGCCGGCCAGCAGGACTCAATGGTTCATCGGATAAAGTACCCGGACCGGCCATGAAGTTGAAAAAATGGGTAATCAGATTGTTCAAAACGTCGGTGACCGAACACTCAACTTCTTCGCCGTAGTTTCCCGGACCCGCATGAAGGTAGAACGTCTGATGGCATGTTTTATAGTTAATGCCGAGTTTCCTTATGGAAACTGAAACGTGGAGAAATAAAATTCCCCTGCTTACATCCCATATCCGTGTATGTGCCTCACCGCTCAGATTCTGACACGTTTATTAATAATTTATCACTCAACTAACAGAAAATTGTCGTTATCTTTAGTTTCCTTGCTTTCCCATTCGAGTGTCCGTGTATAAACAAGTCAATGCGCTTTGTAACATTTGTTTCTATTTTCTCCTTAACTTTTTGCACAATAGTATATTATATCGACTTCATTTAAATGTTTTAATAAAAAATATTAATAATTTTTATTTTAAATATTCTTATAAATAATCTAATTTGACATCTATAAAATGTACAATTTCACACTTATTAAATATTTAATATAATTTTCTTTAAAATTTATACCTTCATATTAGTTCATACAATAAACTTTTGTTAGTTTACCTATAACTAAATAATACGTATGTCATATTATAAATGATGGGATGCATATAAGTACATGTGATGGGACATAGAGATTACTGGACGGTGCCACGGTGGGACATTTTTAAAGTGGTTTTAAATCTATTTATTACGATATATTAATTTTTATCTCCACAATTTTTGGTAATCTCTACCATTAGTTATTAAGTTTTTTTTTCTCCACATTTTCAGTCATCACAAAAATTAACATTCTTCGATATTTTTGTTATGATCATTGTAGTCTCGTAGATAGCATTAAATCCTATTATATTTAAATATATATTTGTAAAACTCATAAAATTAAATATAAAAAGGGTAGTTTTTGAAGTTTTAGGGATTTAGATCGTTTTTTGAAAATTCAAATGACGAGAAACGATCTTTTAATAAGACGGACAATATAACATGAAATTAACATCATCAAACGACCGTTATATAAGATTAAAACATTAGAAAATCAAAATTTTGAATGATCTTCTATTAATTTTGAGCATGTTTCGTTATAAATCAAACCAATGGGAAGAAAAATGAAAGGAATATGAATATTATTGATATGGTAATAAACAACAACCGACATGATCAAAATAATTTAAAATTTTATGTAGAAAAGAATATTATAATAATGATGTTATTATGACATTAATAATTTAATAATCAAACAATAATTTTTTTAAAATATAATAATTTAATTAAAAAATTGTAGTTTATTGACTAAATAAGCATATGGTTCGTCCCGGGAGTCACTGCCCTTCATTTTTTTAATTTAAAAAATTATCGATAATCTTAATTTTAAATATTTTTTTTATTTTTTTATTCTCATTTTTTATTGTAATTATACTTTCTCCTTATTATTCAAGGATAATTATTTTTTGCCCTCCTTGAATTGAAATCCTGACACGTTTATGTGAAAGTAACTAATGGTGTAAGTTGTCTTTTCCCCCTTTTGTGTGAGCTTCTCGATATGAACATGAGTATACCTAGGGTTAAGTTAGATCAAACTCTTAAATGGGAAAAAATCTTATATATATATATATATAGATCAAACTCTTTCGATATTTGATACTCGACTCAACATATTATATATATGGTTAAAATTTACTTATATTGTATAAATATTTTTTAGTTTTATATAAATTTAGATCGTTGTATAAATAAAAATAGATAGCTGATGATTTTTCTAGTGAATATCTTCTTATTTACTATTATTAATCTCAGTAAGATATTTTCATTAATTTATTAATTTTAAATTCATGTAAAAATAAATAATTTTATATTATATAATAGGATCATATCTCTTATTATATATATATACACATAACAATTGTGACTCAAATATGAAAGCTGTGTATATCTAGGTGGAGAATTGTGACTAAAATGCGTAAACCATTCAATCCTTATCTCTACTCTCTTCTTATCCCTTCCAAGAGAGGATATCTAAATAACAAAATAGAAAACGAAAGGGAAAGGGAAACAAAATAATATATATATTTTAATTTTAATTTTTTTATTTTCTGAATTAAATACATATATTATTATTATTATTATAAAATCGTTGTCTGAGTTTTAGGTTTTCAAGTGTGGCCCAAAATTGTATAACATCAATATTCATGCAGTGTGACTCAAATATTATATTTGTTTATGTTCCTAGATCACTTAAAGCCCAAAAGGGCCTTGAACTCTTAAAACGCACCGTCCTGACATTTTTTTGAAAACCCTAACGCTGAGTAACGCAATCTCTTATATAACCCCTTACCGCCGCGGATTTAGCTTTGCTGGGGTTTTACTTCAACGTAAGAGACTTTGTTTTTCTGCGAAACCACAAACGGAACAACGATGGCGGAGAAATTAATGGAATCGGTCCAATGCTTCGGGCGCAAGAAGACGGCGGTGGCTGTAACGTACTGCAAGAGAGGCCGTGGTCTGATCAAGATCAATGGCTGTCCCATCGAGCTCGTCGAGCCGGAGATCCTTCGCTTCAAGGCCGTTGAGCCAATCCTTCTCCTCGGCCGTCACCGTTTCGCTGGCGTCGACATGAGGATCAGAGTCAAGGGTGGAGGTCACACTTCTCAGATCTACGCTATCCGCCAAAGCATCGCTAAAGCACTCGTGGCTTTTTACCAGAAGTACGTCGATGAGCAGAGCAAGAAGGAGATTAAGGATATTTTGGTCAGGTACGATAGGACTTTGCTAGTGGCTGATCCCAGGAGGTGCGAGCCGAAGAAGTTCGGTGGAAGAGGTGCTAGGGCAAGATTCCAGAAGAGTTACCGTTGAGGAAGTTTTATGGTTCGTTTTGCTGTTCTTAATGGATTAATATGGTCATGCTTATCCCGAGTTAAGTTTTATTATACGGATTTAAATTAGCTTGTGACTTTGAGTTTCAGATTTCTTTTGGTAGTTTATTTTGCTTGCTTAAATCTATAGATAAACGTTTCAGACTGCTGCTCTTTCTCGTTTATTGTCTGGTTTTTAATCATAATTGGGGATTGTTTAAAGCAGTTATAGTTTGATAATTATATATTACTTTAGTACAATGGAAATAGCTTTTAGATATGTTGTAAACCCTATATTTGCTTCTATATGCATTTGGTATGTTAACATTTGCCGTTGTTTCTGAGTCTTGTTATAGATATTGAGGACATGAAGCATCTTGTTCATCTTGTATATAGCTTCAATGCGTACTCTTTTGTATATAGCTGAAGTGGGAAGATTTAGGAGGTGTTTGTTTTTGCAGATGTAAAAGGTCTGTAGTTTGCGGACCACATCTGCGTCATCTGCAGCAGAAGAGATAGACCAAAAGTCTGCCGTCTGTAAGAAAAAGACTGTTTATTTTTTAACGTCTGTAGACTGCTAAAATAAACTGAAATATAAATAAATTGATTTTTTAAACTTAAAAGAGTTTTGTAATACTGAGATTTAAATAATTTTAGTTTTACAATACTGAAATTTAAATAATTTATACAACTACAATAATAATTTTTTTTAGAAAAACAAACATCACCTTAATAATTCTGTTATAAGTATCACATAATCACATGTATTATTAGTTTATAAGTTTTATAGAATAAAATTTATAAATGATCATTAAATTATATATATTTTTTAAATATGTAATTATGTAATCCTTTTAAATTTTTTAAATATATATTCATAATTTATTTTTATAATTATATGAAATTTTTAGAAAATATTTTTTAATTTATCAAATTATTTTATGATTATTTTTTTATTTAATTATGATTATATTTTAAAATTTTAAAAACATAATTTATTTAAAATTTTAATTATCAAACAATGAAATCATTTGTTATTAAGTAACGTGGTTTAAATATTTACATTTTGTATAAAAAATTTAAATATAAATTAAAAATAACAAATCCAATAAATATTATATTTAAACTTAAATTAAAATAATTAAAATAAATATAAAACTTTAATAATATATAAAGTAATTTATATGATATAAAATTAAATATCTATAATATAATATTAAAAAATAATATTTAATTTATTTAAAAAATTAATATTAAAATTAAAATCAAATATAATATAATATAAAATTAAATATAAAATCTCTTTGAAGATGTTAGAAGACGTCTGCAAACCACGCGCAAACGTTAGAAGAGTTTCTGTCTTCTAAAAAACAAACGATCTGCGAAGTCTAATGTCTGCGCGTGGCCTGCGCGGTGCAGACATAAGAGCTTTGCATACCTTACACAGTAAAAACAAACACCACCTTAGTTTGATTGTAGTACTGTTGAGTGGATATTAGGGTGAATTCCTTGTGAAAATTGGTACATAGCTGTCATGGATATTTTTTTTGTTCGAAGATGGTTATGGTCTTAAATTCTTTTAAAATGATGCATTTATATTAAACCTAAAGCTTGAGTTAGAGCAAGTTTCATTTTAGGGCTGGACATGTTCTATAGGGTTTAGTAGGCCTTTTATTTGTGTGTAAACATTAGCTCTATATGAGGAATATCGAAGAGTTTTGGTATGCTCAAATTGAGCATTAAGATCCCTTGATTAAGAGTTCTATCTGCTCTGTTTCAACTCAAGAACGAGCTCAGAATAATTTCTCTTATGATTTACATTCTTCATGTCTGTGTATTTTCATTTGCCATGGTAGTGTTTAAGGTATTGTATATTTGTTTAAACGGTCTTGTAAACCAAACCGTATTTTAAAACGTTTGAAGAGCTTACAGAACGAATGAACGATTAAAATGATAGAGGGTATAAAATGATTCAAGATAGTTATCATGACATAAATGCTATTGTTTTTTGTTGTACAGATTCTAATTTATTAGTTTTCTATGCTGTATCGGTTCCAATTGCTGCCATTCTCATCAAGTAAGGCATCTTGAAAGAACTTAGCCAGAAAATCTGGGTCAGGTATGATATCTTTAGCTACAAGAAGCTGCATTTCAACTTTTCCAACATAGCTCAACATGTGAATTGAGTGTCTGCATTCGAGAACACTAAAGCTAGTAATTACATAATACTAATTAAAGGTGAAGAAGATCGTTTAATGTGGAATACATGAGGATGAATCGGGATTCGGAAAATAAGTTGATTGAAATAGTGAAGTACGATAATAATAGGATTACGTGACTGGACTTGCTCTGTCTGTATAATTATGAAGATACTATATATGAGTATATGTATGTGTTAGGGTTTATTTGCATCAACAATAAGTTTGGAATTGTATGCCAAAATTTCTCTTCACCTAGAGAAAAATACCATCTTCTGCAAATTAACCATTTCAAGGTTCCCCATATGATCCGGCTGCAATGGTAGGGACACAAATGCAGCAAAAAGTAATAAAGGAAAACACAGACAACGGATTTCCCAATTGTTGTAGTGACCCCAAAGATAAGGAACAAAGTAGTTGGTTAGTTCATGTGAGCACTAATAGCCATTGCTCACAAGAAGAAAGATATGTACCAATCCATGTGATTCCATGGTTTCAATAAATAGTTAAATACATCCCCACCAACATGTGACCCAACCATCATCTTTTAAAGAATTTAAACCACCACCTTTTTCACTTCAACATTGTAGGTTGGAGGGGAGGGGACCCTTCCCTTTGTTCCAATGCCACTATTCTTTAGTGGACCCTAAACCATGCACGCAGGATAGCATGAAAGAGCTAGATGTATGTCTTACCTAACTTTAGTATACTAGTCCACAATCAAATCTGATTTAAAGTTTCAAGTTAGGCTCTTATAGATAAAAAAATTCAGTTTCAAGTCAATTAGATCGATCGATAAAATAATGGTGTTGAGAGAATTCGTTTCGTGAATCGGCTAACTTAATTTTGAATTCAATCGATATTCAAGGTAACTGTAGGACATCCTAAGGGTTTACACAAAAAAATTAGGACCACCTAAAGAAAGAGAAATATGAAGGGTGGTGGTTTGGAGTTGAGGGGACAAAATTTTCAGTATTATAATGTGTGTTCGATCCATGCTCTATAGCCAGAAAATGAATTTGTACGGTGTTTCTTACATAAGCCAGAGTTGCAACAACTTAAACCTTAAAACACACATATGTAGTCTTTAAAATTTTGTGTGATTGATTCAGGAGTTTTTTTTAATTAATCCTCGACTAATTCAAATTGAGTTTTATAGCAGTCCATATGGGTTGATATTCTAGTTTGCTCCACTCACAAATGTCAAGGTTTTAATCCATGAAATTGTTTAAGGAATCTAATGTTTCATCTCATTACACCAAGTGCTTGTTTGTTGGTTCAAAAATTATTAATTTTAGGGATAAAACGACTTTTAATCTTTGAATTAATATTTTTTTCTTAATTTGGTTACTGAACTTTTTTATGTATATTAGTTTTAAAATTAAGGAAAAAGTGGTAAAGTTAAGAGATTAATGATGACTGAAGAATTATTTAAGGATCAAACTATAAAAATTCTAAATTTAGGGACTAAACCCTTGATTTAATAAACAAATAAAGGAGGGTGTTTCGAGAGGCCAACGTTCAACTATTGTTTCCAGGAAAAGACTGCCTAACAGCTACGAAACACGTGACACTCGCAATCACCGTATCAAATCATAGTTAACTCATTAACTAATCATTTTTTTTAGTTCCATCATTCTTTATTTTTTTTAAAAATTCAATTAATATAATTATAATAGTTAATATCAATGATTATATATTAAATTGAGTGATATACTTAATCGATTAGTCAAATTATATATTTTGTTCCCTATATTTTTTTAGATTATAAATTATTGGTATATGAAAATTACCCTTCTTCTTTCGTTCAGAATCTATCTTTTTCCTTTCTTTTAGATAAGATTGAATAGATTTAAAATTTTTCACAAAATTATATTTTAAGTTCGTATTATAAATATATATAAAATTTTAAAAAATATATAAAAAGAAAAAGAAAAAAATAATACAATAGCATATCTATCTTTTTCATTTGATTTTTGCTTAAAAAATTATTTTAAGTACAAAATTAAATACATAAAAGCTGGAGCATCCTCTATGTACCTGATTAAAGATCGAAACCCTGAAACTTAAAAGTTTCGATTATACTTAAAATTGTTTTGTATGAATCGAGGAAAAATAACATTTAAAAATCTTTGGCCTAAAAGAAGAAATGTAGTGAGCGGTTACGGTTCAAAAGGGTACGACTTCGCTGCAAGCGAAATCATCGGAATTCCCGGTAGAATCTTCAGGCCACGAATCCCGAAGCAATTTAAGCAGCATTTGAGATTTCCTCTTCGCCCTATCCGTACAATCGCTTTGGACCAACAACAGCAACTGGATCAGCACGCCCGCACTCACCGCGTCCCTCTGACTCCGTTCCGATTCCGAACACAGCGCCATTAACGCACCGACAGCGTACTCCGTCGCTCTATCTGAAATCTTCAGTATAGTCTTTACCAACAACGGGACCGTGAGCGCGTGCGCCGCGAAGGCGGAGCAACTGGATGGGATCCGGCATAGCAACTCGATCGTCGCCAGAGCTCGTTCGGAGTCGCATTTGTCCAAATCAGCTAACCTTTCGATCAGCGTCTCGCCGGCCCCGGCTTCCACGGCTTTGTGCCTGGTTTGTTTCACTAAGCACAAGGCGAACAGAGCTCTAACGCCGATTCTCAAGGCTCGTGGATACGAGCTGAGGTTCTTCAATATGTCGACGACGCCGGCGAAGATTTCGTCCACATTACTGATATCGGCTCGGAGATCCGACGACCTCGTTCCGGCGAGAACGGTTTCGATGAGCGAAGCCGAGTTGATTCGAACATCGATCGAGGAATGAAACAAGAGTTTCGACAAGTAAATCACTTTATTCAAATCCGAAGCGATCTCCGTGCACTCGGACTCGCTGAGTTGAAACATCACCAAAACCGCGAGTGCCTCTTGATTCAACTTCGAAGAACCGGAACTCGACTCCGAAAACACAATATTCGACAATATTTCAAGCGCATTATTATGAGAACAAATCACGGAACGATTCTTTTCCGAATCACGGGCGAGTCCCTTGAGTCGAACCAGAGCAGAAACACGAGCCGAAACCGGATTCGAAACCGACGAAGCCTGATTCAGCAAGGACCTAACCGCGGCCGGCTCGGCCGGTTGTTTCGGAGTAGGAATTCGCTCAATACCGAAGTCCCGGTTCGCGACACACCAATCTTGAATCATCCGGCGAAGTGTATGGTTAGGGATGAGAGTGAAATCCGAGAGCGGCGCTCGAGTGACCGGACAAGCGGTGTTACCGGTATCAGCCCATGATTCGATGCTGGTCCGGTCGTAGGTTTGGCCGGTGCTGACCGTTACCGGGTCACGCATGAGCTCGAGGGAAATCGGGCATCTGAAATAGTAAGGGACTTGAACGCCGACCAAATCTAAAGGCTCTAAGCTTCCAGGCATCTCCAATGGAAAATGAGAAATGAAAATTAATGATTAAAAAAGAAAAGGAGTCTGGAAAATTCTCTGTGAATGATGCCTGGTTTTCGGGGTTTCGATGCTTTATATGAGAAAAGCTTGGAACACGGAGACGAGGGTCCACACGTGTGGCATTTATAGGTCCGGTCTCTGAAACCTAACTGGCTAACTAAGGATTGGTTGGTCAAAGGAAATGTGTTCACTTTGTTTGCCTCCTACTTTTTCCATGCTTTTTCAATTCTATAATCTAACTTAAGTTTACATCAAATCTCTTTTTTTATATAAATATATTATAAAAATACGATAATATCTGTTTTAATATTTTAAGAATAAATATTTATATCTTTGTATATATAATGTTCGAATATGAGATATTAAGAAATAACGATAAATCCCTTAATAATCAAAGTATTTTAATTCGTGCTCAAAGCTAATATTAAATAAAGAATAATTGTGTTTGTGATCAAATTTAATACAAAATAAATATTTTTTTAAGACTAAGATGACTTTTTAATTTTTATTATTTTTTAATAACATATACTTTTTTAAAACAAATCATATATATTTGACTAATATGTAAATTTATTGCTGGTTAAACATAGAAGATTATAGGGTCAAATCATGAAATTACTTTAATGATGGGTTTGATATTAAACTATAAACTTTGGGGGCAAAATGTAAATTTACTGTTATATTAATTTTATTTAAAGATACTTTATTTTCTGCAGGCTGTCATGGATTGGTATGTCCATTGGATTCAAAGGGACAAAATTAAAGGCCAAGTCCAACACCCTTTACAGTTTGGTCGGGTGTCAAATCTCACTATTTTGAGTGCTTTTCCCCGAAAACAAATAAATAAAATTAAACAAATGTCACTATTTTCAGAATCGGATTGCTCAGCGAAACAGTCGTGCTATCGGTTCACTGATTCAATCGGTTGAATCAATTAAATCGGTCGTAAGAGCCGATCGACGTTATAATTATTTAAAAAATTAAATAAAAATACTAAAATATTTAATAAAAAATAAAAAAAATTTAGGTTGAACCGATTCATGGTCCGGTCCGATTCGAGCGGTTCAAAGCCGGTTCGAACGGTTCTTTGCGGTTCACTAGAACCGGTTCAACCAGCGTAGAATGGACCGGACAAGACAACAGATCCAATTGAACCGATCGATCCGATCCAGTTTTCAAAACACTGCCTCCGAGGGCCCTTTCATTCAGCTATTATTTTATTTAAAAAATAAATTAACTTCTATTTTAAATTATTTCTCATTATAATATTCTTTTAAGTAAACCGCAGGGTACATTTTGTAGAAAACATTTTATATTATGAGGCAAAACAGTCGATACTTTTGAAGTTGGGTTGAAATAAAAATATATTATTAAGTAAACAAATATAAATAAATATTGTCTAAAATAAGTAAACATCGTAGATGCGTGTTAAAGATATACAATTTTAAGAGTACAAACACGAATTAGATGGTAGTGACGGCACACATGTATTAGTCTTAAATATATGTTTCATATGCCATAAAAATCTAACAACTATTAATAATTTCATTGTTTCTATTCGAGTCTAGGCGTAATATTGACGAAGGCGTGAGGATTGAGAGAATCCATTTGACACACGACTCCGTCACGCCAATGATTTAAATGCATGGACAAGCTGTTGTAAAAAGGGGATCTAACTATACGAGACCATCGACATTTCATGATCAAGAGATGCACAATGATTAATTCAAATCGAAACACTAAACTATCATAATTATAGATAAAATCGTGTCAAAACAACAGGAAAACAAATGTGCCATAAAAGTAGAAAATTAATACTTTAAGAATATACAAAAAGAAATAAGTCAAAATAGGAATGTGTTCAATTAGATCTAAACAAAAATAAAATAAAATAAAATAAAAGAAGAAAAATAAGAATAAAAGAGACGACAACGCTTGAAACCTTACTTTAAATATCACTTAAAAGAAATATTTTAGAGAAAAAAATAAGGTTTGTAAACTTACAATAATTATATATTTAGAGAAAAAATGTTGTAGTTGAGGGAAAAACGCTCAATCATCTTTGCCGTCACTGGTGTTCAAATTCATAACCTCTAGAAATAATAATAATTCTTTTTACCACTGAGGTAAGTTGATTCGTGTTTGTTAAAAAAATAAATATTTTTTGTTTTTGTTAATTTTGTATATCAAATAATCAAAACATCACATAATCAAATTTAATCCAAAATATTAACAGTGTTATACATTAGATTTTAGTTTTTAGAGATAAGTGAAGAGAATAATAATTTCTGGAAATCAAAAGCAGATGCATTAAATTATAAAGGTTTGAAGAGTACGGGGATTAAAAGCAAATTCTATATTCTTCGTTAAATTACAACAATGTCACTCAACTAGTATTAATAATATTATAATGAGTTAAAAAATTTCAGAAATTACAAATAAGTCACTATTTATCAATTGTAACAAATATGTCACTCTATAATTCAGTGTACAATAAACATTAATTTTTTAGCTATAATAGATTGACTTGGATGTAATTAAAAAGTAACATTCATTATTCACTTAAAGAAAGAGTGAACTATTTATTTTAATCAAAAAATTAAATGACCCGTTTGTAACATTTTAAAATTTAACAATTATTTACAATTTTACTAATAATTGAAGGATATGTGATGTAATTTATCATCAAAGAAAGAGTGATTTATTTATTTTAATCAAAAAAATTATTTCACAACATCGGGGTTTAAACGCATTACTTTACTTAATCTATTGATAACGAACATACACCCTGCAAAAGTGCATGTTTGAACCCGAATCATCAAAGAAGAATAACATTCTCATTTATCATTAAGACCACTCAATAATTTTATTTACCATTAATTATTTGATATAACTAATGACATTATAAAAGTATAAGAATTAAGTTATGCCAAGATAAAGAATAAGGACTAAATTGTAAATTTGAACATAGTAAAGGATTCAAATTAGTAATGCGATCCTTAATTGTTAATGGGAATCAAGTTTCCTCGGGCTGTGCGCGTGTCGATTGTGGGGGTTAACTTTTGTGTTTCTTTAAGCTTGGAGAGTTGAAGTGTCAAGTGATTAATGTAAGATTAACTCTCAAATCATGAACCAATAAGGAAGAACCTAAGTGTTATTATGTAAAAATAATGAAAAGAATTTTTTTAAAATAACCTGGGATGATTATAAGAATGAGTGAGTATTCGATCGAATTAAGTCAAAAATAATTTTAAATTATTCGAGTTGATGAGTTTTATTTTATAACTCAAACTCGTTTTGAAATTTTTTTCGAGTCGAGTTGTTCGATTTTTTTATTGAAATCTAATTATAAACATTTATAATATTATGATACTATTTGATCCGGTTTAAACTGTTTCCTATAAACATATACGATACACATATTTTTTTATATGTGATATACATATATCATAGGAGTCGAGAGACTCGACTCAAACTTAAAAATCAAACCACTAATTACTACACATTTTGAGTAATTTATAACTCGTTCGAATTTAAAAAAAAATTGAGTCGCTTTTATAAAATTATAACTCAAATTCAATTTGAGTCGAGTCGAAGAGAACGATTTTTCGAGTCGAATCGAGTTTTACTCTCCCTTAATCCCTTAATTATAATGTAATACTTGTTCATAAATTTCTCAACTAATTGACAACACATTGTATACACAATTATTCGAACCTAAAACCTCTAAAAAAATATTTTTTTATCATATTGAGGTCACTTCACGAGTTAAAAAGAATTTTAAACTTTGGGGGACATTTAGCGGTCCAACTTGTAATACATGTTATATGAAGGTTTTATTTTGTACAATTATACATATAAAGTTATGATTTAATTCAATTTTCACATATTACTAAAACTGTTATCGATGAAATATCATTTCACTTTTATGTATTATAAAAACGAAATAATTATATTTATCCTTCACGACAATAAATAGGCGCAATTATATATTTTATCCCTCCATGTTACAAAAACGATCAAGTTAGTCCACGTACTTTAATTTGTCATAATTTACATATTTTACGAAAACGACGAAGTTAGTTCAACTTAATACTCCCGTTATATGCCTTGCATTTAAGTCACAGAAAATACGATGATTGATTTTTTATAAACTAAAGTTGAAGGGTTAACTTCTCAATTTTCATAAAGTACATAGATGAAACTCACGATTAGACCAAAAAATGTAATTAAATAGCTTCTAGAACACTTCCTTTATCGTCATCCACTTTTTAGGCTATTTAATTGAGTTGTTACACACTCTTTAGCAAATTTAGACTTTTATGACCGTCGTTTTGTTTTCTCAATTGACCAACACTCTTTGTGGATTCTAGGTTAAAGTGTAATTGGATTATATGACAACTTTTCGAAACAGCCATACCATCCTACCTATTAAACTTTGAAAATAAATCGAGGACGATGCATCCCCGATACCTCTAATCGTTGGCTTTACTTTGAAATGTTGATGTAACAGATTTTAGGCTGCTCAATGCTCATGCCTAGGAGGTATAAATACACCTTCAGATGGCTCAGCCGACTATGAATCTTAAGTGAAACTACAAGGTATTTATTCTTTCAGACCGTATCATCAAGCAGTGGCCGATCTCGACCCTTATAGGAATTCGAGATACAGGAAACCGAGACTTACCCAGGCCAGCATCATCAAATACCTAACTCGAGCAACTCGGTGAGTTTAACATAGTCTTCAGTAACAAATGGTAACAATACATGAAGCATATACAAGAGAATCTGGGGACGACAGGAAGAATCATTCCTACCATTTCAACGCTATAGTGGTAACAGCAACTAACATGATGCAACTAAAGGATGTACACTTTATGCACTGACAATCTAACCTACACTATACACTAGATGGTGAAATGTTTACCATGGATTCCGGTTTCGTACTGTATCAATGTTTACCATCGGTGTTGAGCATAAAGCAGCTCACTCTACCGACATACTCTCCTGCAATCTCATAAAAAATGCGGACCATTCTACAGGGAACATACCAGCTTGCATAAACTCGACAAGAATGGGGGTGCAACTATTCAATATTGATTTCTCCTATTTGTCTCGAGTAACCAATGCAGCTGCACATGATCAACAACAAAAACATTGCACATTTTCCCTTCAAATGTTCTAGGCTACAATCATTGAGGTGTCAACAGAACTCAACAGGAATAAACTAGAACAATGCATCGAAATATAGTGACAAATGTGTTATGATATTTAAATTGCTCTTAATACATGACAAAACAATTGATCAGTTCTGCAGTTATGAGGTTACACTTACAAGAAGAATTCACCAACTCAGCCTTACAAAATCTTGTCTCAGGCTCTTAAGTCTATTATTTCAAACATAAATTTTAGATAGAGAGTCAAATTGCTCTGCTATTGCTTCTGCCGTAGATCCGGTATCGGATTCATCCAGCCAAACTTATAAACAGAAAGAGAATAATACCCAGTCTATGTATAATTGATGCTAAAGGGGAAAAAAAGGGAGTAAAGAACCACTATTAACTATCAAAGTTTCCATCAAATGTGAAACAGAAGTTCACCATTCCACTTTTCCAGACTTTCCTTCTAATATTTTGAATGTATCAAAATATCAAAGGAAGATCACCTTGCCTGGAAGCTGCGTTTTCAGGGATCTTAGAATCATCCGATTCCCGACCAAAAGGATCAAGCATTGGCAAAAGTGATACTCAAAGCTCACAATTATAAATCAATCTTTTACCGAAAGGCGAAAGTTCATTTCCAATGTTTCAATACTAGTTCCAAAGCACCACTCCTTCAAAATCAAACTGTTTCCTAGAGTTGGTAGCTAGTTACTAGCTCTATTGATGCACACGATCTCAATCATGGAACACTATTCATCCAATAGAATAGATTTTATTATAAATTTAGTGAGCAAAACAAACAATTATATACGTAAAAAGTATATATATGTATGTATAAGTTCTAATAAATAGTATTTGATTCCAACTAAACGAACCAGAGAATAACAGTTTACCACCTCACTTTCGTTCCTGGTACCGAACCGATTCGAGATCCTAGTACACTGCTAGCTACAACCGCAACCAAGTAAGCATTCCCAAGAAACAAAAACCCTAATTAAAAATGGGTCTGTTGAAAACCCAGCAATTCCAACAGTATTATTAAGTAGTAAAAACAAAGAGAAAGATAATTTAACCTTTTAATTCACGGGCATCGGAGAGGGCACATTACGAGCAAGCTTAAAGGACCCATTTATTGAATCAAGAGAGGTGTTTAAAGAGTTTGGCTTAGACGGAAAGTGAGAAGAAATGGCGCGTGGGTGAGCTAGTATCGAAGTAGACGAAGCCACTGAAGAAGAAGAGAAAGAGAAAAGTGAGGTGTTCACTGTTTAGTTGCGAGGACTCGAATGTTTTTGTATATGAAAAACAAGTTTTGGGCTTTTTTATCCGATTTACGACTCAGTTGGATCGCCAGCCACTCAGTGAGTCAGTGAAAGGGATGGGCCCAATGTCAGACTAAAGAATCCGACCTTACAAAATAATCTCCGGAGGGACTCAAAGAACCCACCACTCTGTCCCCTCGCTTTTTTTTAGGATTCCCAACTAGCGCGATTCGAACTTAGGACATGAAACCAGCTCATAATTCCAAGAGCCCTTGCTTTACCAAATTCTACACTATTATAGTCATACCAGATTATTTTTAAAAATCATTAAAAATTTTAGATTCACTTATCAATATAAAATTCAAAAAAAATGTTTTCTGAATCATCGTATTAATTAAATTTAATAATTGAGATCATATTTTTTGAATTAAAAATACTTTACTTTTTTCATAAAAAATATTCGTTTTCATTAATAAGGATTCCAAATTTTTGACCATCGAAAATTATATTTTATCTAATTTCTGAAAATATTTTATACAAAATAATCTAAATACCAAAAAAATTTATTTGGTTCACCATTCGCAAACTCTGTGTATTCCATTGTAGATCATGTGTTCACTGTCATGAACCGGACCTTTTCTTTCCTGGAATCCGAATAAAGCATAATATTGCGATGGAAGAAGACGATGGGAATAAAATAAAAACCGGATATTCTCCATTGTTATATAATCATGTTCGATTCGGTTCGGTTCAACAAGATAAGCATGTTAGTTAAAAAGATCATAGTTATGCAGAAGCGAACTGCACAATTGGATTACCTGGGTTTCACTTTCACCAAACATCATCTTTCTTTTCTTTTGCCACTCATTGTCCTCCAATGGCTTTTTCGTCCCTTTATTAAAAGAAGCAAAAGGGTATTATAGTTCTATGCTTTTGAGGTGCCGAGTCGAATTAAAATAGTGGTCGGGATAAGGATGGATCGAGGGAGTGTTGGAATTGATCGTGCAACAAAACGAGAGTCCTGAGGCCTTTGTTGTTTTGGACATTTTACAATGCTAAATGTGCGCATCTTCGTTTTTTCATTAAGGTTGTTTCTTGAGTAACTCCGACTCGAACTAGCAAAATGTTCGATGCACCTTGCGTTCCAGCCCTGATCTTATACTCCAAAATGGGGTTCGATTCGACTCGACGCCAAACTTAGTCAGACTCGGAGACATGCATGCATACATGGAAACAAAAATCTTTGCTTATAGATGGAGGTTGTGTTCAAGGTTGCATACCCTGATAGGCAAACTGAAGATCAAGCCAATTAGAGAAATCTAATATACAGAGTGAAACTAATAGTATGATGTTTCATAATTTACATCTCAAAAACTCTTTGCTTCTTCTATACATACCGATGATCGGTGACATCGCAATCCTCGTATCGTACCACCAGGCGAGGTTTTCTATCTCAGTAAACGTTTCTACTGTCGGCAATTCGAGGTTCTACCAAGGGCTGGTTATTGTTCTTCTCAAGCATTGTCTTTTACTTCCCCAAGGTCGATTCACTTTGTCTAACATCTGTTTGAATTAGGCAACGGAAGAATCGAACAACATCAGGGTTACAATACTACCAACCAACTTCAATTATTATGCACACGCCATCATGCTATTGTTTCCGAAAAGTTTCGGTTTCTTTAGGCTTTTTGACACTTCTAAGATCGAGTTTGCTGTTTGTGAATGCTAATGTAAATGCAAATTGGGAATGGGAGAAAGGAGCATTACCTGGTTGTTCTGCAATTCCATCATCTCTTCCTGCACCGGCCAAAGTACAGTTAAGGTATGTCATCAACATCGACCCAACGTATTCAATACAACACAAGGAAATCTTATTCGGTCAATAAGACGAACCTGATTCTTCTGCAATTCTCGGTTCATTTCTTTAAGTTTAGCAACCTCAGCCTCGAGTTCCAATGTATAGGCCTGCATGAGACCCGGCATAAGTTAATATACAATCTAGTCTTGTACAATTGAATGGTATATGGCAATTGTTCCAACTCACCTGCTTGCGAGCTCGTGACCTCGCGGCTGACTCTCGGTTCTTAATCATTCTCCTTTGCCTTCTCTCAACTACTTTCTCCACAGCCGGGCTGCATTTTCTTCCCTGGCCAAATGCGCAAGGAACCGGTGATAGCGGAGCGGATTGCAGCCCGGTGGATTGAACCAGATTACCATTCATAGAAGGAGCAATCCCAACTGTTTGTTGCTTGGGAAAGAGCGGTTGTTTCTGTTGTTGTTGTGATGATGATTTGAATCCACTCATGTTCAAAGGTAACCTCGGAGTCTGATTAAAAACCGAGTTACCGTTATCGTTCAAAGTCACCTGTTGAAACCCGAGAACCGAAGCACAGTTGTTACCAAACAATCCACCATTGTTTGCCATTCCAATCTGTGCCTTCAACAAAAACTCCTCCAGTGTCATCGCTCCGAATGTCGGTCTCCTCATCGGCGAATTCGCTTCTCCATCTTTAGCATCACCGGTTTCTTTCATCAAGTACTTCCATACATCATCAACCGTCTTCGAACTCAGAGTTCTCGGCAACGGCAACGTCAACGATGATCCTTGTTTCTGCAAATTCCCACCAGGAACAACATCTCCTTCTCCCGAAGGAACCGAAGCCGCCACCGCGGCCTGATTCTCATCGGCAGTCAAGATATTCCTCAACAGTTCATCCATGTTCATTGATCCAAAGTCCTTCCCAAGTCCACCAAAGGTGTTCTGCAACTCATCAAAGGTCAATGAGTATATAGATGACTGCCTAGCCAATGGGAAATCCCCAACAGGCTTCGACCCGTTTCCTTCCATTCTTGGACCACCATCACCAAAGTTCTTGAAATTCAGACGAGACCCCATTCTTTCCCACAATTTTGCCCTATAAATCCATCAACTGAAGTATATGAGATGATCTAAACCAAATTTATCAAACTAGCAAGAGAATATGAACCATCTATGGGAACCAATAAAGACTAAACCTTTAACAAATGGTGGAAAATATACAATCATACACAAACAAAACGAACTCTCCTGCAAATCCATACAATTTATGCAGATAATATGGATAAAGCTGAAATAATACATTTTTTGTCGTTTTTCTGGAAAAATAAAACCCCAGATCCAAGCTATTTCCCATAAAACAACCCAAAATTCAAAGCTTTAACGGAATCTAAAATCAACCCCATTTTCAACCATAAAATCTATAAGTGACAGCAATTCAACAAAAAAAAAGGTAAAACTTAAATTTCTTTATAAAAAAAAGAAGCTTTCACTACAAAAATATCTCTTTAACCCATTCAAATAGTTCCCTTAATTAAGCAAAATAAACATAAGAAAACGACAAGAGAGACAGAGAGAGAGAAAGAAGGTAGTAATGATAATAGAGGAAGAGAACGAGAATGCTGATTTTGTTTTTACCTTTTGATTTTATTTTTGCAATATTTTATAGTTTAAAACAAAATTAAAAAAAACGTTGGAAATCGATAGAGATAGCTTTTATGGAGCGAAAACAAATCTGGAGGGGAAATCTTTTAGCTTCGTGGAGAAGACAAAGTGTCTAGTTCCGCCTCTACACAGGTTGATATTTAAGGTGATTTCCCAAGAATTTTGGTGGATTTAGCTATCTGCCTAATTTCAATTTCGTCCCATTATTCAATGAAATATAGACCTTCTATTTTGATTTGATTCTGATATCTTACAAAAGTTGAGAAGTTAGTCCGATTGGATAAACACTGCATACGGATGGAAAAAATAACTAAAATTGATAGTTTCTAACCTAATTTTGTAAGATTAGATTTAATTTTGATATTTGGGTTCAAGACGATTATGAGCGTTCTTGGTGGATGAAAGATTGAGATAGATTAAAAGTCATGTTTAAGATGCAGATGAATGATTGACTTAAGTGATAAAAAATAATGTTATTCTCTTTATAAATCTCGGGTTCAAACAGTTGTGTCTACAACGGGTATATGTGTTGTCAATAATTAAAAAATATTTTAAATATATACGATATTAACTTATAATCATCTCATATTATTAGAAAAAAAATCTAAGATGCAATTGTACCTAGGGATGGG
Organism: Hibiscus syriacus; assembly: GCF_006381635.1. Lineage (NCBI taxonomy): Eukaryota > Viridiplantae > Streptophyta > Magnoliopsida > Malvales > Malvaceae > Hibiscus > Hibiscus syriacus. The sequence goes on from NW_024062347.1 coordinate 19,779, forward strand.
CATTGGTTGGGTTGGGTCGAGTTTTTGGTCCACCCGACCCGACCAGATAAGAAGGGGACCTCCACCTGTGACCCGACCCGATAAAATTAATTTTTCACCCGACCCGACCCGATAGATAGTTTAAAAAACCCGATCCGACCCGAAATAATAAAAAAATTATTTTTATTCAATAAAAATAGTGACTAAATTGAAAAAATAATATATAGAGGGTATTATTGTAATTATTCCTAAATATATAGGGTAAAATTATATATTTTTTCCGGGTCGGGTCAGGTCAGATTTTTTCACCTTAAATCCAAACCCAAACACCACATAAAAAAATTCGACCCGACCCGAACCCGATTTTTTTAAGAAAATACGACCCGATTGGTCGGGTACGGGTTAGATGCCCATCCCTAATTGTACCAACCCAAGATATTTAAAAATACTCATATATATATATATATATATATATATATATATATATTTATGAAAATATCGCTACTTTTTTTTTCCTTGTCAATGATTCTTCTACTTTAACGTTATACTATATTTACTTTAATGTTTTGAAAAAGATTTCAAGAAGCTGTTTGGAAATTTCATTTTATTGGCTGTTGTTGTTATTAATATTATATAGGGACGTTTATTCAATTATCCCTATATTTAACATGTAGGTGATGGTTTTGTTTGATGATGAATTTGTTTGGTTGTCGAGAAAATGTAGGAATGAGTGAGAAAAATTAAAAAAAAAGTTGAACATTTGAATTCTTATAAATTTATTTAATTTTTTAATTCAGTCAAAATAAGATAAATATAACCATCCCTAACTATATTATTATCGTTAAATTGTTGAAAATCAATAGCGTTGTCATTTATACGTGAGGATGAATTAGTAAAAATCTATAGTTGAAGAACTTACGTGCAACAAATTAGCAAATATCAGATCCTTAATCTTTGTACAAGTACAAGATCAGATTGTGATGACATTTAGTAGATGTATGATATTTAATTTATAAAGTAGAGGGATGATAATTAAATCATACCTCTACTGTAATTAGAGATGAACATGGGTCGGGTTTTTGGTCTATCCGACTCGACCCAAGAACAAGAGAGCCTCCACCTGAGACCCGATTTGATCCGACCAAAATAAGGTTTCACCCGACCCGATCCGAATATATGAAATAGAAACCCGACCCGAAATAAAAAAAATTATTTTTATTCAATAAAAATAGTGACTTAATTGAAAAAAATTATATATAGAAGGGTATTATTATAATTATTCCTAAATATATAGGATAAAATTATATATTTTTTCGAGTTGAGTCGGGTCGGATTTTTTCACCCTAAACTCAAACCGACCCCAACACAACATAAAAAACCCGACCTGACCGGATTCGAATTTTTAAAAAAAAATCCGACCCGATCGAGTCGGGTCGGTTTAAATGCCCGTCCCTAACTGTAATATGAGTGGACGAGATTGCTTTAGCATTGGAGATGGCGCAACGTGGACCAATGAAAGTGGGAATCGGATTTTTTGACTTGACGTCTACCGAATTCGCAAGAGAAACATGGGGCACTTTCTAGCCGTCAGATGTGCTTTCCGACAAGGTGATCGGATGGTGATGATTGCTTTGAGTTATAGGATTATTTTTTTACAAAAAGCTATAAATGAGGAAAATTAAGAAAGATCATCCCCGTTGCTTAAACTCGATTCCTCCCTATTATAAAATATGTAATTAATAAATTTCAACGTAAAATATTTAAACGATTAAAATATTTTTAATAAATACATATAGGAAACAGTTAATTACAATTATTAAAAAGGTAAATATGTTTTTTGGTACTCAAAATTTTTTCCAATTATATATTTGAATGGTTTTAAATAATAACAATTTTTTTAAATACTGTGAATTGATTATAAAATAGTTTTATATATAATTTTTTAATAACTAATAATATATACATCTTATAAATGTAATTGGTCGAATTAAGGATCTCTTAAGGAGAATAATATTCTCCTTAGAACATTGATATTGTTTGATAGATTCATATAACATTGGTTTTTAAATTAAAATATTTCACTTTTATTTAATAATAAACCATATATACTTGTCCGATAAATAAAGTTGACTTGAGCAAACATATTGACCAATTGATCAAGTTGCTTGTTTTTGTTCCATTATATTCTCTTAGATCATGAGTTTTAAACTCATTAAGAACACTATTTATTCCCTAGAATTTCTCTTTCCTTCCCATCTAAATACGATTAGAGTTAAATTTAGTATTTATATATAAAAAAAAAGGATAAATTATGCATTTAGTACTTAAATTATTAGTTTGATATATTTTAGTACCTAAACTTTTAATTTTTTTAAAATCATACTTAACGTTTGATTTTTGTTTCATTTTAGTACTCCCACCGTTAAAAACATAATGCGTTTAGTACCTAAACTATCAGTTTCAGTCCTTTTTAATAGCTAAACTTTCATTTTTTTTAAAACTTAATGTTAAGTTTTTAACGGGATTCTAAAATAAAATAAAAACTAAATATTATATATGATTTTAAAAAATTGAAAGTTTAAGTATTAAAACATATCAAAATTAATAATTTAGGTATCAAACAAGTAGTTTACCCAATAAGGAAAGTGGACTTTACAAGTGTTGTACGATCACACATATCATCACATGCGTGTGTATCGAACGCACGTGATCATAATGCAAATTAGCATCTTGCTTTATGACGTCAGTAGAGTAGAACATGGTCTCAATAATAATGAGCAGAGGAAAATATTTGACCAGCGATTAAATGTGGGGTTTTGAGACGCACGGCGGGGCCGCCCATGCTTCCTTCACTTGCACGCCCACATACTGTCATGGTGGGCCCGCACGTATGTAATCTAGGTTAGTTTGACATTGTTTTAAAAGAGTAATTTTTAAAAATATTGTGAAACGAATTTTTAAAATTGTTTTTTTAAATATAATTTAAAATTTAATTGTTTGAAATTACTATTTAAAAAAAAAATTAAAAATATAAAATATTTATTATAAATATTACATTATAAATAAAAATATAACATTTAAATTATATTTATACTTATTAACCACAGTCACTAATTTAAATTTAAAATAACATAATTTAAATGATATATTTATTCTATTAACAATTACAAAATAAAAAAATGATATATATTATAAATAAATTCAAAAATTATTATTATATAAGAATTATGTCAATTTAAATTATAATAAAATATAAAAATAAAAATAAAAAGTAAATATAATAAAAATATATTTTATAATAGCTCATTATTAATATTTTAATATATACATTATGAATTTTATTTATTTTTAATTAGTTAAAATAAATTATTAAAAGTAATAATTAATTTTTAAGAATATTAGTATTAAATTATTAAAGTAAAATGTAAATACATAATTGAGTGTAACTTATACATTAGTAAATGTAAAAGTATAAATTTGATTCTAAACGCAAAGTAAAAATGAAAAAAAAAACTAGAAATTATAGCTTTTGTAGTTTGTTTAAACTATCGTTTCCACTGTAATTTTTAAATTGTTTTACTCGTTTAACATTAAATTTTATGATTAAAACAAAATTTTTAACTAAAAGTACTTTTTAGACATCATTATTAAATGTGCCTTAATTTCACATTTCATTGAGTAATTTGTACGTCCTCTTCCCTGTGTCTACCATGCACTTCTCGTTGAGTTTGAGTAGTAAGAAATTCTTGGAAGAAATTAAATTGTTGAATTTTAAAATAATAAATACTTGAAAATTAGTATGTAAATTAGTCAAAAAATAATTTTATAAGTTGTATTATGATTATGATAAATTCGTATCTATAAATACATTTAAAAATAAAAATTTAAAAATTAAACATTTAACGTTATGTAAAAATTATTTCTAAAGACGGAACTATGATCAAATATTATCTCATAATATTTTTTAAATTTGATACTTTCCTTTTTCTGCGCAATCTCATAGTGCTGCTTCATAAAAACGACCGAATATGGGAAAAGTTATCAAGTTCGGTAACAAACATGGACTAAAAAGTTCAGGGTCTATTTTGAAAGAAATAATAAATTTAGGGACTAAATTCTACTTTATGCCAAAAGGAATTACAGGACCAGATCGCAGTAATCAGATCCAGAAATGTACTTTTCAAGAACAACCTTAAGTCTTTTAGCCCAAGTCCAGGCCCAATACAAAATGTCTTTGATTCCTGATAATTCTTAAACCCTAATAGGCCTAACTGTCATTCCTGCAACTCATTCAGCTTATCTTCATCATTGGAATTTACACTCATTTTACTTAACATTTACATGTATGTTCAGGTACGATAATTTAATACTTTGGGTAGTCAAGGGATTTTCATGAATGTTTTTGCATTTAGTTTAACGATACTTCATTCTGGGAATACATGACTATCGAGTCCAGAAATCTATGGCGGGAATACATGACTATCGAGTCCAGAAATCTATGGCTATGAAATAGATTAGAGAAATGAGGGTGCACCTTTAAAACTGGATTTTTCTGATTAGATACATAGCGAATCATACAATCTATATTGGGTTGTTGTTCCATGTTAATATATATACTTGTCTCGAGTCTTGAGTTATTTGATCAGAAAATCTTCTTTGTTGACATCTACTGGTGTTTGTGTTTTGTAATTGCTAGAGTTAGTCCCCTTTCTTTTTGTTTCTTAATTTCCTCCCTATTTCAGTATGCTTTATGCATTATCTGTTTTACTATATATCCAAAAGTTTGCCGTTGCTTCAGGCTCGTTGCACCTTGTTTTCATCATCCGTGAGTTTTTGCCGGCTTACATCAGATGGAGGCGCTGCCCAGAGGATCGATTTCGACCGCCTATTCAAATCCTGCAACCGATTGCACGTTGCTAAGCTCCTGCATGCCCTTGTTGTTGTTTCGGGGAAAGCTCAAAGTGTCTTTTTCTCTGGCAAACTTGTTAATGTTTATGCTTACCTTGGCGATGTCTCATTTGCGCTTCGCACATTCGATCATATCCCCAACAAAGATGTTTATACCTGGAATTCAATGGTTTCTGCTTATGTTCGTACTGGTCATTTTCGGGAAGCTGTTGATTGTTTCTATCAGTTTTTCTTGACCTCTGGTCTTCGACCTGATTTCTACACTTTTGCTCCTGTGCTAAAAGCTAGTAAGAATCCACTTGATGGAATGAGGATACATTGCTTAGTACTAAAACTTGGATTCGAATGGGATGTATTTGTCACAGCTTCCTTGGTTCATATGTATACCCGGTTCAGAGCTTTCAGCTATGCTCGTAAATTATTTGATGATATGCCGGTACGAGATATGGGCTGTTGGAATGCAATGATTTCTGGATACTGTCAAAATGGCAATTCTGCAGAGGCATTAGATGTTCTGAATGAGATGAGATTGGAAGGGGTAACAATGGATCCAGTTACTATAGTTAGCATTCTTCCAATTTGTGCACAATCAGATGATGTTTTAAATGGAATGTTGATTCATGTATATGCTATAAAACGTGGATTGGAGTTCGACTTGTTTGTGTCTAATGCTTTGATTAACATGTACGCCAAATTCGGTAAGTTGGCAAATGCGCAGAAGGTTTTTGATAACATGGTACTAAGGGATGTGGTCTCTTGGAACTCGATAATTGCTGCCTATGAGCAAAATGATGATCCGGACAGGGCACTAGCTTTCTTCTACAACATGCAGCTTACTGGGATTAGTCCTGATTATCTGACGTTGGTGAGTCTATCTTCTATCGTTGCTGAATTAGGTGATTCTCGGAGTGCTAAGTCCGTCCATGGATTTGTCACGAGGAGAGGTTGGATTCAGAAAGATGTCATCTCTGGAAATTCAGTGGTTGACATGTACGGTAAATTGGGTGACGTCAATTCTGCACGTGCAGTTTTTGATGCCCAACCTGTTAAGGATGTGGTATCTTGGAACACTTTAATCACTGGTTATGCCCAAAATGGTTTGGCAAGCGAGGCTATTGAAGCATTTGACATGATGCAAGAGTACAAGGAGGTGGCACCAAATCAAGCAACATGGGTTAGCATTTTACCTGCTTATTCTAGTGTAGGCGCCTTGCGACAAGGAATGAGAGTTCATGGGCTGTCTATTAAGACATCTCTCTATTTGGATATCTTTGTGGGGACCTGCCTCATTGACATGTATGGGAAATGTGGAGAATTAGATGTTGCCATGTCCTTGTTCTACGAAGTACCCAAAACGACTTCTGTCCCCTGGAATGCTATAATATCATGTCTCGGAATTCATGGGCATGCTGAGAAGGCTCTTAAACTATTTAGAGAGATGCGAGAAGAGGAAGTGAAGCCAGACCACATAACTTTTGTATCTCTGCTCTCAGCTTGTAGCCATTCAGGTATGGTCGAAGAGGGTCAGTGGTGCTTTAATGTGATGAAGGAAGAGTACAGGATTGAGCCTATTTTGAAGCATTACGGTTGCATGGTAGATATGTTTGGTCGAGCTGGGCATCTCGAAAGGGCATATGACTTTATAAAAAACATGCCAGTAAAGCCTGATGCATCAGTTTGGGGTGCCCTTCTTGGTGCCTGTCGAATTCATGGAAACGTCGATTTGGGTGCCATTGCTTCCGAACGCTTGTTTGAAGTGGATTCAGAGAATGTCGGGTACTATGTTCTGTTGTCCAACATCTATGCAAATATCCAGAAATGGGAGGGAGTGGATAAAGTAAGAACGCAAGCCAGAGATATGGGATTGAGGAAGACTCCAGGATGGAGCTCTATCGAGGCGAATAACAAGGTTGATGTCTTTTACACCGGAAATCACAGCCATCCAAAATGCGAGGAGATATACAAGGAGCTGAGGAGTTTGAATGCTAAAATGAAAAGCCTGGGCTACGTTCCGGACTACAGTTTTGTTTTGCAGGATGTTGAAGACGATGAGAAGGAGCATATCCTTATGAGCCATAGTGAGAGATTGGCGATTGCTTTCGGAATTCTTAACACCCCTCCTAAAACTCCAATCCGAATATTCAAGAACCTGAGAGTTTGTGGTGATTGCCACAATGCAACCAAATACATATCTAAAATAACTGAGCGAGAGATCATCGTGCGGGATTCAAACCGTTTTCATCATTTCAGAGATGGGGTTTGCTCCTGCGGTGACTATTGGTAACATGAAACAACAATAAGGGATTACCCTTTCTATGCGTAAGCATTCAAGCCGGAGCACAGATCAATTGTCAGTAAACCATGCATCCGAAACGAGTTGCACTTTCGAATCTGCTAACTGGTTTGGCTTAGTCAAAAAGTTCATTCTGTCATTTCTGAAGTCCAAATACTCCTTTGTGCTTTCTTTCTGGGGCATGCCGTTCATCTTTACATGTGTTCGTGTATAGATTGCGAAACATTCATGTATTTGTGTCCTGTTTATGTAAACTTTTCAAGTCGAGTCCGGTCGGAGTGGTTCGGCCGACTAAGAAGGTGCTATATTGGAAGGAATGTCAGGGGTCTATGTGCTTATCTGGACTATGGTTCAAGCCAACAAGGAAACAGAAAATAAGGGGATCATACTTAGTTGAGTTGAATTTATTAGTCCCAACTCTCCCTAATCGCCAGCTTCGTTCTTTCATCATTATTTGTTATCCGTATGAATAATTCAAATAATGAATTATTCAAAATTAATATTCACGTTGATTTTAAATTCACTGCATACTAATTATAACATTTAATATTTAAATCTGTGACAAAAATGATTAAAAAAATATATTTGATAAATAATATTATTTTACAATTTTTTTCTAATATGATATTTGTGTTTTCTGTTCAATGTTATATATGAATTTAACTGATATGATATTTTTGTTAAATTTTACAATTTTATTGATCGATAAAAATATAATATTAATTGGATGTGTAATATTATGCGTTAGATTTGTATATTAAAAATATACTATATAAGATATCATATTAGACCAAAAGAATGTAGATATCATATCAGAAAAAATATCAAATTCAGATATTAAACTGAACACAAAATATAAATATTATATTAGAAACAATATTAAATTTAAATATCAAACGATACATTAAGCTTAAAAAATTAATTTTGTAGATTTATAATTGTTTTTATAACATTTAAGACGTAAATTTAAATACATTTAAATGTATACTATTATTTCATTTTTTTAATGAAATAAAATTTAAATAATTTAGTTATTATATTAAAAACCCTCAAATTTATAAATAATTATAAATTAACCATTAATTGACAGCTTTACCCATGTGGCCTTAAATGATTCATTGGACTTTTATAATCTAGGTTGGAGCCACATAGACGTACCGACCCCAACAAATTTGATGATTTTGCAAACATAACGTCCCCAAAGAAGTAAAATAATATAAAAAGATCCCCTCCCCTATAACCACGAGAACTTTTAGACCATTTATGTGATTTAGTCCTTAAATTATATCATTTTTTTACTTTGGTACATAAAATTTTTACTCACTTTTGTACTTAGAATATCATTTCATTCCAATTTATTAAAACAGTTAATGGTGTCAAATACGATGCACCACATTTCACACTCGTTTTAGATTTCTTCTAAAAGGAGGTAAAATAGGGATGAAATTAAGAAAATAGATATAACTCAAGGGCTAACTCACGTATAAACCCAAAATGTTTAAATCAACACCAAACAATGCCTGGACATTACCCTATATGTATAGATAATTAGATATGCGTACACTTTGAGACGCGTGGTAAATCATAAAAGAAACGTCCCAAAATATCCTTCTTTCTCCCATGACACCAAAAAACCTTAGCCGCCGTGAAACACCGTCCGACAACGACTCTGAGCTCGATGCCGAGACGTTATCGGCCTCCGCCACCTCCTCCTCAGCACAAATACATGACACAAATAAATGTCGTACGTTTTATCATACAATTACATGATAGATTGACAGATAAAAATCACACGTTTTATTGTTCTATTGCACGTTTGGCTACTTGTGCGGGTCTCTTAAGATCTCATTTGGGTGATTGGATAATCAGCTTCTCAAAATTTATTAAAATAGATAGACCCTAGACTCTATATTTATATCCAATCCAAATACCCAATGCCCATACAAAATCAAACCCAACCCAACTCAGGGACTTAAATATAAACCCAATTAAATTACCCAAATAATTAATTTAATTTTAGTATGTGAAATAATCAACCCAATATATCAATTAATTTAATTAAATAATTTCAATACATAAAATATTAACCTTTAATTTAATATAATAAATGAGTGAGAAGAACGCTTTTCTACTGGATGAAAATTATACAAAGCGTTGAATCCATACATTTCATGAAAATTTAGGGGACAAATTGGAAATTATCATTTTATTAACGTGGCATGTCATTAATGTAACACGAGTTAACGTTTGAGTGATTGTTTTATGATAAAATAAAATCGACCATTAGTATAGTTCAACCTTAATTTAGGGGTTGTTTGTTTACTTCAGAATGATTAAGCGTTTAATGATTCAAATGCTGAATGATTCAAAGGCTCTGTATGAATTAGCTCTGAATGTGACATGTTGTTTGATAATGTCTCTGAATCATTTAGAATGTACTTTTGTGCTGAATCATTCAGCATTGTTTTGCTGAATCAGTCAGCACTGAATCATTCAGAGGTGCGAAACAAACGCGCTGAATGCTGAACCGTTCAACATTCAGCGTTGAATGGTTCCATTAAGAGGCAAACAAACAGCCCCTTAGTCACTAATAACTTTGTGTAACTAATTTTACTTTTTTGTTTGGTTGGTGGTTGATCTTGAATTCCTCAAAGGGATTAAAATGAAAAGAAAGATGAAGTGGGGGGACCTTCTTGTCTAATTTGACTTGTGTTTCTTCCAAATTTCCTGACGTCTCCACTGTCAAATCTAAATGTTGTAAAGGACCACTTAGCAAAATACCAAAACTTGTATTTTCCGATCAGAAAATAATATCAAAAAATATAAATGGTAACAGGTTATCATTTGATATATTAATAGTGAAATTTGATTCAAAATTTGGGGAAAGTTTCACATGCAGCAATCTTAATATACAATTAAGGAAAGACGTTATTGATTTTGTTAATATTTTTTTTAATAAAACCGGTAAAAATTATCGGAAATATTATTATTTCTACCGATTTTGTTATTATTTGACGTTTTATAGGTTTTGTTAATATATCCGGTAAAACGTTACCTAAAACATTTTTTTTACCGATTTTGTTATTATTACGCACTTTATCGAAAATGTTAAAAACATTAATGTTTTATGTAGAAATATTAATGTTTTATGTAATTTTTTACCGGTTTTTGTTAAAAATAATAATAAAATCAATAGCATATTTCCTTAGCTTGTATTAAGGTTGCCGCACGGTAGAACTTACTCGGAATTTGAAGATACATTTAAACATGCTTTAATTGAATTATTAGGTTAAAACCCTCAATCTTTTGTTAAAAAATTGACTTGTCTATACTGCCTTTATCCACTGGAGTTGCATGTTAAGTAGAAAACGCAGCGTTTAGGGTTTTTCACCGTCCACAGGTTTACGCCGCCCACGTAGAATTGACTTGTTCTGAGACAGGCTGTACCCAGTTTTTAGCTTTGGTTTTAGCCCATTCGCGTCTGCGGAGAATTGGACCAATGTTTTCCTTGTTTATTTATTTTTGGGGAGCACAAGGTTCCAACTCTTTGACCTATTAAAAATTGGTCAAAGCCTTAATCCCAAATTACTATTAATTTATTTATTCACAAGAACAATTCTAAAAGTAATCAAATTCAAATGATTATGCTTAATACAAGATAAATCTCATATAATAAAATAAAAAAATCAAAATATGTATGGGATTGGACCCACTATTTGCATTAATTTTGATTTTGTTGAATGGGGGTAGCCTTGAAATTGTCAAGGCAGCGGATGCAGTGGACCCTGTGTTGTAATCATGTCCGGTCGTTTTCGGGTTTTGACGGTTGATTTTTGTCCCTTAGGACTCCCCAAAACTTCTAGCTGTGTCTCCGCTGTCAATATGAATGCTAAAGGACCGCTTTGCAAAAATACATACTCTCTTTCCCCAACCAACTAAAATTAAGGGTAACGTACACAAATACTCTCCGGATTATATAATATTATTTTATTAAGTCTCATTATTATTAAAAGTTATAAAATACTCTATTAATTATAGAATGTTATTTTATTGAGTCTCATTACTATTAAAAATTATAAAATATTTCATCTGTCACACCCCCAATTTCAATTTAAAATTTATTAAATTAATTAATTGATTTTATGGACTAAATTATAAGTTTCTGAAACTTTTGGGCTAATTTCAAAAGTATGAGAAATTTAGGGACTACCCCTATAATTTTCCCATAACAAAAAATATCATCTAACACAAAATAAAAAAAATGGTTGTTGGGAAAGCTTAAACCCATGACCTAAAGGATGGGCTCTCATGCTAGCCATCTAGCCTAGGTCAATGTTGGAGATTATTATAATAAAAACAAATATTAAGGGTTAGACTTTCGGGTTAAAATACCCAAATCAAATACCCCCATTCATGAAACCAAAAAATAACCCCCCATTCTCAAGTTTTCCCCAGCGATCCACCACGCTCCGATTGTCGTTGTTGTGCCCTGACACCACTGACTGAACCGACATCATTCTATGACTTGTCCTCAACCGTCAAACCTCCGTATTCAGCCATCGTCCGACGCGAAGAAAGAGAAACTCGTTCGTCGACCCTCATCGTCACTCATCGCTCCGGCCGGAGGTGCAGGTCACCGTCATCTCTCTCAGGAGCGTCCGATCATAGCGATTGCAGCCCCATTAGCCACTCATCGTGCCTCCACGCTATTCGTTGTCGAGTAGCGTTTGAACGTCGTCGAACCCAATTCCAACGCCTCGAATTCTCACATTTTTCGGTCGCCTCTGTAATATCCTCAATACCGGGTTAGTGACTAAATTGGAAAGTTTTAGATTTTGGTGATTAAAATAGAATGAATGAATAGTATAAAGATTTATATGTAAATGATTGTGTAGGATTTAATTGAAAGGAAGAAGGAATGGAAGGGCCAAAGAGTCATTTGCAAGGAAAATTAATTAAAGAAGGGATAAGGATATATATGAGTACAAGTGGGTTGAAAAGGAGAGAACAACAAAGGCTTCCAGAGTTCTCTTATTCTTCTTCTTTCTTCCTTGTGCGTGTGAACCAAAACAAAGGTAAGATTTCTGATTATTGAGTTTCTTGTTAAATTTAATATTGGGTTTTGATTATTGGATGATAACTAAGCTTGAGGAAAGCTTAAGTTATCTTAACATCAAATGATGATTGAGTTAGGAGAGATTTAAGATTTGAAGTTCTTAAATGAAATCTTGGAATAGAGTTCATAACTAGAATTGAAAGTTATATTTGACTTGTCATCAATCTAGTTAAGATATACGAAGTGTTAAAAGCGGAATTCAAACATGTTGATTTATTAATGTAATTCTTGAATTACATATGAATGATATGATTTGAAGGTTTAAGATGAAATAAATGAGTATAAATTGGTTTAAGGATGTGTACTAGAGTTAAGAATGAAAAAGAGGATTAAACATGAAGGATTTAATCCAAAATGAATGAATTTTCGGGTTCAAAAAGACGATTCTGGGCAGAGTGCATCGATGCACATTCATAGTGCATCAAGGTTAAAACCCAGAAATTGTTTGAAGGTGTATCGATGCATTGTTAGTGCATCGATGCACTCTTTTAAAATAAAAACATCGAATGTAATTCATGCATCGATGCATCCCATTAATAATGAAACATTGAATGCAATTGGTGCATCGATGCATAAGGAGTGCATCGATGCATCCCAACAATAATAATACATCGAATACCTTTTATGCACCGATGCATCAGTAGTGCATCGATGCATACCTTCATTAAAAGATGAAATTTACTTTTCTCTTAGTCTAAAGAATGAACCATTAGAATATATTAGTTATAATACTGATATAGATCCATGTGCGATTATGTAGATACTAAAAGTAAGCTTATTCCAGAACGATCAAAGGATTAGAATCGAATCAAAGAAAAGCTAAGGTGAGTGCATACTATATGTATATTATAATGGAATAAGACTTGTGATAAGTCTAATCCCTAAGTTGATTTTTATAATATAGTAGTGGTGAACATGCATATATGATAATTATTGTGATACATGCATAAGACGTATATATGTTCATGTGATATGATATGTGATATGACATGTGATATGAGAACATGATATGAAGTGATATGAGATACATGATCACAAGAGAAATGATATGAGTACATGAACATATGAAATATAATAATAATGTCCATAGTATACGATATGAGAACTATAGGTGTAATTGGCATGCCAAAAGTCGAGGGTATAATAGTCCTTCGTGATGTAGTCCTTTGGGATATAGGGGTCCTACGGGACATAGATAATAGTCCTACGGGACGAATACTGAACTAAGGTTCGGTGCCCCATGAGGGAATTGATACGAGCTGTGGTGACAACATTAGTGCACAACCTCAATGTACTCACATACCTCTATTCTCAATAATATACATGGCTATGCAATTGAAATACCGATTTACAGTGAAAGTGATACAAGAAGGTAAGTTTCGTATGTGCATTATATGTTATCGTGCGATAGATACATGCATATTGAAATGTCATAATCCAATTGTAAGTATGAACATTCATAAGTTTATTGTTGCATATTCATTTATTGCCTCACTAAGTCTATGACTTAGCGTGTAAGTGATTTACATGTAGGTACCAAGAATCAGAAAAAGTGGAAATAGAAGTAGCACAAATAACAATACTACTAAGAGATCAGATTAGAAGTAATTGACAAAGTATGTACTTGGTTATGTATAGAATGTTGGCATGTAATAAGTGTTAATTACAAATACTCTGATCGATTTTGTATTTTATGGACTTATGTAAATTAAAGTATTTCGTTTTAATGAAAGTTTTAAAAATTCCAGGATTTTCTATAAGAGTCAAAGTTTGAAAAGTCAATGTGACACCTCAGACTTGTATTCGGGTTGGATATGAGTTAAGGGTGCTACATTTAATGGTATCAGAGCTACGGTTTAGTCGATTCTCGGCATAAACTGAAGTCTAGAGTATCTTATAAGGTATACATGCCAACAAAATAGTGAAAACTTCTGATCTGATGGAATTGTAAGTATGTTGTTTTGCTAATAGAACTATATGGTTGTATTTTTATAGATGTCCGGACAAAGTAGATCTAGAAATGAAGCGGGAGAAGATAGACCCGCTGAAAGCAGTAATTCACCTGCCCTGGTCAGGCAGAGTGAAGAACAAACATCCTTTGGAATACCTGTCAATGATCAAGATATATTCTTTAGAATGTTAGACGCGGTATTGGCACGTTTCCAACCTCCTGTTACTTCAACTCAAAAAATGAATGTTACGAAAGAGTTGAAGAGATTAGGAGCTCCAGAGTTTAAAGGGGAAGCCAATGAAGGTCCTGTTATTGTAGACCTTTGGCTTAATGACATGAAAGTCATGCTTACGGGACTTCATTGTTCCGATGCTGAGAAGCTGGATGGAGTAATTTCCTTGTTGAGAGGACAAGCAAGGATCTGGTGGACCAATGGTACATTGAGGATATCTAATGCCCAAGTAACTTGGTCATTATTTTTAGAAGAATTCAAGCATAAGTACATTGGAGATCAATTTGTTCGTCAAATGAAGCAAGAGTTCATGAATTTGAAGCAATAGAATCACATTGTATATGAGTACGAGTGTAAATTCAATAAGTTGAGCCGCTTTGCTGCCGAGCTTGTTCCTACTGAAAAGGATGCTTGTGAGTAGTTCGTAGAGGGTTTACATCCCCGGTTTAAGGAAATGTTGATTGTCTTGAATTTATCATCATTTCAAGAAGTAGTTAACCGTGCCAAGGCTCTAGAAAGAGCTCAGAACGAGATGTTTGAAAATTCAAGAGCTTAGACAGTCAAAAGAACGGGTGTTTCTTCGAGTTCCGCACCATCAAAAAGGGGCAGAGATGCTGGTTTTCGACCCCAAGTTAGATCAGAATCAGTGGGCATCCTCCGCTAGAGGATCAAATCAAATGAGAGGTAGACAAACTCAGTCAGTGGAATCTGGAGCTGGGAGAACTAATCAGAGTTAAGCCAGACAATGCTCGCATTGCGGAAAGAATCATTTAGGGGTATGTCGGATGATTTCTGGAGTCTGCTTTAGATGTGGAGACGCTGGACATTTCGTTCGAGATTGTCCAATGTCAACCAGTGAATCTGTACAGCCAGAGAGGTCTGTTTCTGTAGCCCAGAGGGGAAGAGGTAGAGGCAGAGGAAGAAGTCAGTCAGAGTCCTCTGCTCAACAGGAGATACACTCCACTGCTCGAGTGTACAACCTCAAGACCAATGAGGATTAAGATGACCCATATATTATAACAGGTACCTTTCTATTGTTTGACAAAGGTGTTATTGTATTGATTGATCCGGGGTCTACATATTCATATATTACTAGTACGTTAGTAAGAGAATTGAACATTCCTTTAGAAACTACTAGTAATAAAGTAATAGTGATGAATCCACTAGGGCACAGTGCTCAGGTAAATATGGTGAGCCGAGCGTGTCCCATACGGATTCAGGGAATTGAATTTCCTGCTAATCTGATGGAATTACCTTTTAATGAATTCAAAGTGATACTGGGGATGGATTGGTTATATCGTTATTACGCTGATGTCGATTGTAGATTGAAAAGAGTGACATTGAGAAGTTCCGAAGGAATATAAGTTATTGTATTTAGTGAAAGATGGAATCCATTAGCAAGTGTGATTTCAGTGATGTCTGCAAAGAAGTTACTACTACAGGGATGTTAAGGGTTTATTGCTAATGTACTGGATGTTAGAACCAAGGAGAAAGGGATTGAAGAGATTCCTATAGTCAGAGAGTTTCTCGATGTATTTCCTGCAGAGTTGCCAGGTTTACCTCCTGACAGAGAGGTAGAATTCTAGATTGAGATAGTACCAGGAACATCACCCATTGTAATGGCACCATACAGAATGGCTCCAAAGGAATTGCAAGAATTAAAGATTCAATTAAAGGAGTTATTGGACAAAGGGTTTATTAGACCAAGTGTATCACCTTGGGGAGCTCCAGTTCTATTTGTTAAGAAGAAAGATGGATCAATGCGTCTTTGTATCGATTACAGACAACTCAATAAAGTGACCATCAAGAACAAGTATCCACTTCCCCGAATCAATGATTTATTTGATCAATTAAAGGAAACTTCAGTGTTCTCAAAAATTGATCTATGTTCGGGTTATCATCAATTAAAGATTAAAGAAAAAGACATTTCAAAAACGGCGTTTAGAACAAGATATGGTCACTATGAATTTATCGTGATGCCAGTTACGAATGCACCAGTTGCTTTTATGGATTTAATGAACAGAATTTTCCAACCGTATTTGGATCAGTTTGTTGTGGTGTTTATTGATGATATTTTAATATATTCAAAGTCAGAAGAAGAGCATAGTTCACACTTACAAATTGTTTTACAGATTTTACGAGACAAGAAGCTTTATGCAAAATTCTCTAAATATGAATTCTGGTTGAATGAAGTGGCAATCCTTGGACATGTAATTTCTGCAGAAGGAGTTTGAGTGGATCCCCAAAAGATTAAAGCTATTCTGGAGTGGGAAGTTCCAAAGAATATATCGGAAGTTAGAAGTTTTCTGGGGTTAGCTGGTTATTATCGAAGGTTTGTTAAAAACTTTTCGATTATAGCATTACCCCTGACTAAACTGTTGAAAAAGGAAGTAAAATTTGTTTGGACTCAATAATGTCAAGAGAGTTTTGAAAAGTTAAAGAAGATTCTTACAGAATCTCCAGTGTTAGTTCAACCCGAGTCTGGAAATAACTTTATAGTGTATAGTGATGCGTCTCATAGTGGTTTGAGATGCGTATTAATGCAAGAAGGCAAAGTGGTAGCCTATGTTTCGAGACAACTAAAACCGCACGAGAAAAGTTATCCAACACACGACCTAGAGATGGCGGCAGTAGTGTTTGCTTTAAAGATCTGGCGTCACTACTTGTATGGGGAAAAGTGCTACTTGTATACGGATCATAAGAGCTTAAAATACTTAATGACTCATAAAGAGTTGAATTTAAGACAAAGAAGATGGGTGGAATTTCTCAAGGATTATGATGTGGTGATTAATTTCCATCCTGGAAAGGCAAATGTGGTAGCTGATGCCTTGAGTCGAAAGACGTTTGCAGCTTTGCGAACTCTTGATGCTAGATTATCTTTATGAGAAGATGGTGCAATTTGTGCAGAACTGATGGTCAAGCCCATATGGTTAAATCGAATTAAAGAATTGCAAGTTAAAGATGAAAAGTGTTTAAAGAGGATACAACAGATAAAGAATGGAGAGGGTACGGATTATGAGATTAAGTCTGATGAGAACTTGTATTATCAAGAAAGATTAGTAATTCCAGATGATGATGAATTAAAGAATGATTTGTTAACGGAAGCTCATTGTAGTCCATTGACAATGCATCCGGGAGGGAACAAAATGTATATGGATCTCAAGAGTCGATATTGGTGGCCGGGAATGAAGAAATACATTACGGAATTTGTATCAAAGTGTTTGACTTGTCAACAAGTCAAAGCTGAACATCAAGTTCCGTCAGGATTATTACAACCGATTTCAATTCCTCAATGGAAATGGGAAAACATAACGATGGATTTTGTGACGGGTTTGCCTTTAACTCCGAACAAAAAGGATTCAATTTGGGTAATCGTGGATAGATTGACTAAGTCAGCCCATTTTATTCCAGTACGAACTAATTTCTCCATGGATAGATATGCTGAGTTGTATATTAGAGAGATTATACGGTTGCATGGTGTACATATTTCCATAGTTTCTGATCGGGATCCTAGATTCACATCACGGTTTTGGAAGTCATTATATAGAGCATTGGAAACTCGGTTAAACTTCAGTACAACGTTTCATCCTCAAACTGGTGGTCAATCCGAGCGAACTATTCAAATTCTGGAGGATATGCTAAGAGCTTGTGTTATTGAATTCAAAGGATCGTGGGAAAGGTATTTACCACTTGCTGAATTTGCATACAACAACAGTTATCAGTCAAGCATCAAAATGACTCCCTATGAAGCTCTATACGGAAGAAGATGTTGTACGCCCTTGAACTGGTATGAACTTAAGGATCGAGAAATTATTGGTCCTGAGTTGATTCAGAATACAGAAGAGAAAGTTCAAGTAATTCAGAATAATTTGAAAGCTGCAGCTGATAGACAGAAATTGTATGCTGATTTAAAAAGGAAAGAAATTGAATTTCAAGTCGGAGATAAAGTGTTCTTGAAAGTGTCTCCGTGGAAGAAAGTATTGAGGTTTGGACGTAAAGGAAAGTTGAGTCCTCGGTTCATTGGACCTTATGAGATTACTAAGAGGGTAGGATCAGTAGCATATTAGTTAGTTTTGCCACCTGAAATGAAAAAGATACAAAATGTTTTTCATGTCTCAATGCTTAGAAAATATAGATCTGATCCATCTCACATTGTGACTCCTGAAGAAATTGAAGTCCGACCAGATTTAACTTATGAAGAAGAACCTGTTCAAATATTAGCTCACGAAGTCAAACAACTAAGGAACAAGACTATTCCATTGGTTAAGGTCTTTTAGAGGAATCACAAAGTAGAGGAAGCAACATGGGAACGTAAAGAGGACATGAGGATTAAGTACCCCTACCTCTTTGCATAATGAAAATTCGAGGACGAATTTTCTTAAGGGGGGAGAGTTGTAACATCCTCAATACCGGGTTAGTGACTAAATTGGAAAGTTTTAGATTTTGGTGATTAAAATAGAATGAATGAATAGTATAAAGATTTATATGTAAATGATTGTGTAGGATTTAATTGAAAGGAAGAAGGAATGGAAGGGCCAAAGAGTCATTTGCAAGGAAAATTAATTAAAGAAGGGATAAGGATATATATGAGTACAAGTGGGTTGAAAAGGAGAGAACAACAAAGGCTTCCAGAGTTCTCTTATTCTTCTTCTTTCTTCCTTGTGCGTGTGAACCAAAACAAAGGTAAGATTTCTGATTATTGAGTTTCTTGTTAAATTTAATATTGGGTTTTGATTATTGGATGATAACTAAGCTTGAGGAAAGCTTAAGTTATCTTAACATCAAATGATGATTGAGTTAGGAGAGATTTAAGATTTGAAGTTCTTAAATGAAATCTTGGAATAGAGTTCATAACTAGAATTGAAAGTTATATTTGACTTGTCATCAATCTAGTTAAGATATACGAAGTGTTAAAAGCGGAATTCAAACATGTTGATTTATTAATGTAATTCTTGAATTACATATGAAGGATATGATTTGAAGGTTTAAGATGAAATAAATGAGTATAAATTGGTTTAAGGATGTGTACTAGAGTTAAGAATGAAAAAAAGGATTAAACATGAAGGATTTAATCCAAAATGAATGAATTTTCGGGTTCAAAAAGAGGATTCTGGGCAGAGTGCATCGATGCACATTCATAGTGCATCAAGGTTAAAACCCAGAAATTGTTTGAAGGTGTATCGATGCATTGTTAGTGCATCGATGCACTCTTTTAAAATAAAAACATCGAATGTAATTCATGCATCGATGCATCCCATTAATAATGAAACATTGAATGCAATTGGTGCATCGATGCATAAGGAGTGCATCGATGCATCCCAGCAATAATAATACATCGAATACCTTTTATGCACCGATGCATCAGTAGTGCATCGATGCATACCTTCATTAAAAGATGAAATTTACTTTTCTCTTAGTCTAAAGAATGAACCATTAGAATATATTAGTTATAATACTTATATAGATCCATGTGCGATTATATAGATACTAAAAGTAAGCTTATTCCAGAACGATCAAAGGATTAGAATCGAATCAAAGAAAAGCTAAGGTGAGTGCATACTATATGTATATTATAATGGAATAAGACTTGTGATAAGTCTAATCCCTAAGTTGATTTTTATAATATAGTAGTGGTGAACATGTATATATGATAATTATTGTGATACATGCATAAGACGTATATATGTTCATGTGATATGATATGTGATATGACATGTGATATGAGAACATGATATGAAGTGATATGAGATACATGATCACAAGAGAAATGATATGAGTACATGAACATATGAAATATAACAATAATGTCCATAGTATACGATATGAGAACTATAGGTGTAATTGGCATGCCAAAAGTCGAGGGTATAATAGTCCTTCGTGATGTAGTCCTTTGGGATATAGGGGTCCTACGGGACATAGATAATAGTCCTACGGGACGAATACTGAACTAAGGTTCGGTGCCCCATGAGGGAATTGATACGAGCTGTGGTGACAACATTAGTGCACAACCTCAATGTACTCACATACCTCTATTCTCAATAATATACATGGGCTATGCAATTGAAATACCGATTTACAGTGAAAGTGATACAAGAAGGTAAGTTTCGTATGTGCATTATATGTTATCGTGCGATAGATACATGCATATTGAAATGTCATAATCCAATTGTAAGTATGAACATTCATAAGTTTATTGTTGCATATTCATTTATTGCCTCACTAAGTCTATGACTTAGCGTGTAAGTGATTTACATGTAGGTACCAAGAATCAGAAAAAGTGGAAATAGAAGTAGCACAAATAACAATACTACTAAGAGATCAGATCAGAAGTAATTGACAAAGTATGTACTTGGTTATGTATAGAATGTTGGCATGTAATAAGTGTTAATTACAAATACTCTGATCGATTTTGTATTTTATGGACTTATGTAAATTAAAGTATTTCGTTTTAATGAAAGTTTTAAAAATTCCAGGATTTTCTATAAGAGTCAAAGTTTAAAAAGTCAATGTGACACCTCAGACTTGTATTCGGGTTGGATATGAGTTAAGGGTGCTACATTTAATGGTATCAGAGCTACGGTTTAGTCGATTCTCGGCATAAACTGAAGTCTAGAGTGTCTTATAAGGTATACATGCCAACAAAATAGTGAAAACTTCTGATCTGATGGAATTGTAAGTATGTTGTTTTGCTAATAGAACTATATGGTTGTATTTTTATAGATGTCCGGACAAAGTAGATCTAGAAATGAAGCGGGAGAAGATAGACCCGCTGAAAGCAGTAATTCACCTGCCCTGGTCAGGCAAAGTGAAGAACAAACATCCTTTGGAATACCTGTCAATGATCAAGATATATTCTTTAGAATGTTAGACGCGGTATTGGCACGTTTCCAACCTCCTGTTACTTCAACTCAAAAAATGAATGTTACGAAAAAGTTGAAGAGATTAGGAGCTCCAGAGTTTAAAGGGAAAGCCAATGAAGGTCCTGTTATTGTAGACCTTTGGCTTAATGACATGAAAGTCATGCTTACGGGACTTCATTGTTCCGATGCTGAGAAGCTGGATGGAGTAATTTCCTTGTTGAGAGGACAAGCAAGGATCTGGTGGACCAATGGTACATTGAGGATATCTAATGCCCAAGTAACTTGGTCATTATTTTTAGAAGAATTCAAGCATAAGTACATTGGAGATCAATTTGTTCGTCAAATGAAGCAAGAGTTCATGAATTTGAAGCAATAGAATCACATTGTATATGAGTACGAGTGTGAATTCAATAAGTTGAGCCGCTTTGCTGCCGAGCTTGTTCCTACTGAAAAGGATGCTTGTGAGTGGTTCATAGAGGGTTTACATCCCCGGTTTAAGGAAATGTTGATTGTCTTGAATTTATCATCATTTCAAGAAGTAGTTAACCGTGCCAAGGCTCTAGAAAGAGCTCAGAACGAGAGGTTTGAAAATTCAAGAGCTTAGACAGTCAAAAGAACGGGTGTTTCTTCGAGTTCCGCACCATCAAAAAGGGGCAGAGATGCTGGTTTTCGACCCCAAGTTAGATCAGAATCAGTGGGCATCCTCCGCTAGAGGATCAAATCAAATGAGAGGTAGACAAACTCAGTCAGTGGAATCTGGAGCTGGGAGAACTAATCAGAGTTAAGCCAGACAATGCTCGCATTGCGGAAAGAATCATTTAGGGGTATGTCGGATGATTTCTAGAGTATGCTTTAGATGTGGAAACGCTGGACATTTCGTTCGAGATTGTCCAATGTCAACCAGTGAATCTGTACAGCCAGAGAGGTCTGTTTCTGTAGCCCAGAGGGGAAGAGGTAGAGGCAGAGGAAGAAGTCAGTCAGAGTCCTCTGCTCAACAGGAGATACACTCCACTGCTCGAGTGTACAACCTCAAGACCAATGAGGATTAAGATGACCCATATATTATAACAGGTACCTTTCTATTGTTTGACAAAGGTGTTATTGTATTGATTGATCCGGGGTCTACATATTCATATATTACTAGTACGTTAGTAAAAGAATTGAACATTCCTTTAGAAACTACTAGTAATGAAGTAATAGTGATGAATCCACTAGGGCACAGTGCTCAGGTAAATATGGTGAGCCGAGCGTGTCCCATACGGATTCAAGGAATTGAATTTCCTGCTAATCTGATGAAATTACCTTTTAATGAATTCAAAGTGATTCTGGGGATGGATTGGTTATATCGTTATTACGCTGATGTCGATTGTAGATTGAAAAGAGTGACATTGAGAAGTTCCGAAGGAATATAAGTTATTGTATTTAGTGAAAGATGGAATCCATTAGCAAGTGTGATTTCAGTGATGTCTGCAAAGAAGTTACTACTACAGGGATGTTAAGGGTTTATTGCTAATGTACTGGATGTTAGAACCAAGGAGAAAGGGATTGAAGAGATTCCTATAGTCAGAGAGTTTCTCGATGTATTTCCTGCAGAGTTGCCAGGTTTACCTCCTGACAGAGAGGTAGAATTCTAGATTGAGATAGTACCAGGAACATCACCCATTGTAATGGCACCATACAGAATGGCTCCAAAGGAATTGCAAGAATTAAAGATTCAATTAAAGGAGTTATTGGACAAAGGGTTTATTAGACCAAGTGTATCACCTTGGGGAGCTCCAGTTCTATTTGTTAAGAAGAAAGATGGATCAATGCGTCTTTGTATCGATTACAGACAACTCAATAAAGTGACCATCAAGAACAAGTATCCACTTCCCCGAATCGATGATTTATTTGATCAATTAAAGGAAACTTCAGTGTTCTCAAAAATTGATCTATGTTCGGGTTATCATCAATTAAAGATTCAAGAAAAAGACATTTCAAAAACGGCATTTAGAACAAGATATGGTCACTATGAATTTATCGTGATGCCAGTTACGAATGCACCAGCTGCTTTTATGGATTTAATGAACAGAATTTTCAAACCGTATTTGGATCAGTTTGCTGTGGTGTTTATTGATGATATTTTAATATATTCAAAGTCAGAAGAAGAGCATAGTTCACACTTACAAATTGTTTTACAGATTTTACGAGACAAGAAGCTTTATGCAAAATTCTCTAAATATGAATTCTGGTTGAATGAAGTGGCAATCCTTGGACATGTAATTTCTGCAGAAGGAGTTTGAGTGGATCCCCAAAATATTAAAGCTATTCTGGAGTGGGAAGTTCCAAAGAATATATCGGAAGTTAGAAGTTTTCTGGGGTTAGCTGGTTATTATCGAAGGTTTGTTAAAAAATTTTCGATTATAGCATTACCCCTGACTAAACTGTTGAAAAAGGAAGTAAAATTTGTTTGGACTCAATAATGTCAAGAGAGTTTTGAAAAGTTAAAGAAGATTCTTACAGAATCTCCAGTGTTAGTTCAACCCGAGTCTGGAAATAACTTTATAGTGTATAGTGATGCGTCTCATAGTGGTTTGAGATGCGTATTAATGCAAGAAGGCAAAGTGGTAGCCTATGCTTCGAGACAACTAAAACCGCACGAGAAAAGTTATCCAACACACGACCTAGAGATGGCGGCAGTAGTGTTTGCTTTAAAGATCTGGCGTCACTACTTGTATGGGGAAAAGTGCTACTTGTATACGGATCATAAGAGCTTAAAATACTTAATGACTCATAAAGAGTTGAATTTAAGACAAAGAAGATGGGTGGAATTTCTCAAGGATTATGATGTGGTGATTAATTTCCATCCTGGAAAGGCAAATGTGGTAGCTGATGCCTTGAGTCGAAAGACGTTTGCAGCTTTGCGAACTCTTGATGCTAGATTATCTTTATGAGAAGATGGTGCAATTTGTGCAGAACTGATGGTCAAGCCCATATGGTTAAATCGAATTAAAGAATTGCAAGTTAAAGATGAAAAGTGTTTAAAGAGGATACAACAGATAAAGAATGGAGAGGGTACGGATTATGAGATTAAGTCTGATGAGAACTTGTATTATCAAGAAAGATTAGTAATTCCAGATGATGATGAATTAAAGAATGATTTGTTAACGGAAGCTCATTGTAGTCCATTGACAATGCATCCGGGAGGGAACAAAATGTATATGGATCTCAATAGTCGATATTGGTGGCCGGGAATGAAGAAAGACATTACGGAATTTGTATCAAAGTGTTTAACTTGTCAACAAGTCAAAGCTGAACATCAAGTTCCGTCAGGATTATTACAACCGATTTCAATTCCTCAATGGAAATGGGAAAACATAACGTTGGATTTTGTGACGGGTTTGCCTTTAACTCCGAACAAAAAGGATTCAATCTGGGTAATCGTGGATAGATTGACTAAGTCAGCCCATTTTATTCCAGTACGAACTAATTTCTCCATGGATAGGTATGCTGAGTTGTATATTAGAGAGATTATACGGTTGCATGGTGTACATATTTCCATAGTTTCTGATCGGGATCCTAGATTCACATCACGGTTTTGGAAGTCATTATATAGAGCATTGGAAACTTGGTTAAACTTCAGTACAGCGTTTCATCCTCAAACTGGTGGTCAATCCGAGCGAACTATTCAAATTCTGGAGGATATGCTAAGAGCTTGTGTTATTGAATTCAAATGATCGTGGGAAAGGTATTTACCACTTGCTGAATTTGCATACAACAATAGTTATCAGTCAAGCATCAAAATGGCTCCCTATGAAGCTCTATACGGAAGAAGATGTTGTACGCCCTTGAACTGGTATGAACTTAAGGATCGAGAAGTTATTGGTCCTGAGTTGATTCAGAATACGGAAGAGAAAGTTTAAGTAATTCAGAATAATTTGAAAGCTGCAGCTGATAGACAGAAATCGTATGCTGATTTAAAAAGGAAAGAAATTGAATTTCAAGTCGGAGATAAAGTGTTTTTGAAAGTGTCTCCGTGGAAGAAAGTATTGAGGTTTGGACGTAAAGGAAAGTTGAGTCCTCGGTTCATTGGACCTTATGAGATTACTAAGAGGGTAGGATCAGTAGCATATTAGTTAGTTTTGCCACCTGAAATGAAAAAGATACAAAATGTTTTTCATGTCTCAATGCTTAGAAAATATAGATCTGATCCATCTCACATTGTGACTCCTGAAGAAATTGAAGTCCGACCAGATTTAACTTATGAAGAAGAACCTGTTCAAATATTAGCTCACGAAGTCAAACAACTAAGGAACAAGACTATTCCATTGGTTAAGGTCTTTTAGAGGAATCACAAAGTAGAGGAAGCAACATGGGAACGTGAAGAGGACATGAGGATTAAGTACCCCTACCTCTTTGCATAATGAAAATTCGAGGACGAATTTTCTTAAGGGGGGAGAGTTGTAACATCCTCAATACCGGGTTAGTGACTAAATTGGAAAGTTTTAGATTTTGGTGATTAAAATAGAATGAATGAATAGTATAAAGATTTATATGTAAATGATTGTGTAGGATTTAATTGAAAGGAAGAAGGAATGGAAGGGCCAAAGAGTCATTTGCAAGGAAAATTAATTAAAGAAGGGATAAGGATATATATGAGTACAAGTTGGTTGAAAAGGAGAGAACAACAAAGGCTTCCAGAGTTCTCTTCTTCTTTCTTCCTTGTGCGTATGAACCAAAGCAAAGGTAAGATTTCTGATTATTGAGTTTCTTGTTAAATTTAATATTGGGTTTTGATTATTGGATGATAACTAAGCTTGAGGAAAGCTTAAGTTATCTTAACATCAAAGGATGATTGAGTTAGGAGAGATTTAAGATTTGAAGTTCTTAAATGAAATCTTGGAATAGAGTTCATAACTAGAATTGAAAGTTATATTTGACTTGTCATAAATCTAGTTAAGATATACGAAGTGTTAAAAGCGGAATTCAAACATGTTGATTTATTAATGTAATTCTTGAATTACATATGAAGGATAGGATTTGAAGGTTTAAGATGAAATAAATGAGTATAAATTGGTTTAAGGATGTGTACTAGAGTTAAGAATGAAAAAGAGGATTAAACATGAAGGATTTAATCCAAAATGAATGAATTTTCGGGTTTAAAAAGATGATTCTGGGCAGAGTGCATCGATGCACATTCATAGTGCATCAAGGTTAAAACCCAGAAATTGTTTGAAGGTGTATCGATGCATTGTTAGTGCATCGATGCACTCTTTTAAAATAAAAACATCGAATGTAATTCATGCATCGATGCATCCCATTAATAATGAAACATCGAATGCAATTGGTGCATCGATGCATAATGAGTGCATCGATGCATACCAGTAATAATAATACATCGAATACCTTTTATGCACCGATGTATCAGTAGTGCATCGATGCATACCTTCATTAAAAGATGAAATTTACTTTTCTCTTAGTCTAAAGAATGAACCATTAGAATATATTAGTTATAATACTGATATAGATCCATGTGCGATTATGTAGATACTAAAAGTAAGCTTATTCCGGAACGATCAAAGGATTAGAATCGAATCAAAGAAAAGCTAAGGTGAGTGCATACTATATGTATATTATAATGGAATAAGACTTGTGATAAGTCTAATCCCTAAGTTGATTTTTATAATATAGTAGTGGTGAACATGCATATATGATAATTATTGTGATACATGCATAAGACATATATATGTTCATGTGATATGATATGTGATATGACATGTGATATGAGAAAATGATATGAAGTGATATGAGATACATGATCACAAGAGAAATGATATGAGTACATGAACATATGAAATATAACAATAATGCCTATAGTATACGATATGAGAACTATAGGTGTAATTGGCATGCCAAGAGTTTAGGGTATAATAGTCCTTCGGGATGTAGGGATCCTACGGGACATAGATAATAGTCCTACGGGACGAATACTGAACTAAGGTTCGGTGCCCCATGAGGGAATTGATACGAGCTGTGGTGACAGTATTAGTGCACAACCTCAATGTACTCACATACCTCTATTCTCAATAATATACATGGGCTATGCAATTGAAATACTGATTTACAGTGAAAGTGATACAAGAAGGTAAGTTTCGTATGTGCATTATATGTTATCGTGCGATAGATACATGCATATTGAAATGTCATAATCCAATTGTAAGTATGAACATTCATAAGTTTATTGTTGCATATTCATTTATTGCCTCACTAAGTCTATGACTTAGCGTGTAAGTGATTTACACGTAGGTACCAAGAATCAGGAAAAGTGGAAATAGAAGTAGCACGGACAGCAATACTACTAAGAGATCAGATCAGAAGTAATTGACAAAGTATGTACTTGGTTATGTATAGAATGTTGGCATGTAATAAGTGTTAATTACGAATACTCTGATCGATTTTGTATTTTATGATCTTATGTAAATTAAAGTATTTCGTTTTAATGAAAGTTTTAAAAATTCCCGGGATTTTCTATAAAAGTCAAAGTTTGAAAAGTCAATGTGACACCTCAGACTTTTATTCGGGTTAGATATGAGTTAAGGGTGTTATAGCCTCACTCTTCAGTTTGACTCACCGCCGCCTTGGTTAAACTCCTCTCCTTCGTACGCTCAAAACCCAACCCTTGGGTTAGGTCCTCGCCGTTGTTTTCCTCTATCGCCAACGTGGATAAGCGTTTCGACCATTTATTTTGTTTCTGATGGTTTTAGCTGATTTTGGGTATTGATATGGCTTGATAATGAGGTTTAGATATTCCCAGAGTAGTCGACTGTCGTCCCAGACCCTGCTACCTTCATCATGTGCCACCACACGCCGCCGCGTGTATGTGGGGCTCCTTCTCTGGCTTTGAATCTCCTAGAATTGATTCAAGTCAACTTGTACCGGTCTGAGTTAACTCAAACCGATACGAGTCAACTCAAACTAACCTGAGTCAACCCGAATCAGTCTGACATATTGACCTTGACCCGAACTGTTAACTTTGACCTGAATGTTGACTTACCCATTGACCGTTAACCCTTGAATTTGACCAAAAAGTCAAAATTTCTGAAAAGTCATATTTTATGCTTTTCGACGTCCTGAGTTCGAATCCGAAGTCCGAATTTCAAAATTCAAACTCGATAAGCTATTTTTCGACATTTTATCTCCTAATTCAATATGGATTTTCACATTTAAGTTCTGTTTCTAATGTAATTCGTTTAACCATGTATCCGAGACATTATAGGATGAGAAATTAAAGTTCGAGGGCGATCAAATGAAATTTAATTGGTTAACCGGTATTGCTCAAAAATTGAGGTAATACTTTACTACCCTATGCATTCTTTATGGTACATGTTGGTGATTTGTTAATGCATGGTTGGAGTTATTGGTCAATTACATATAGTTAATTATTGATGAACTCGAATTGAATACGATATAAACATAGTAAACCCAATAAGACTCAATTGACTTGTGTAAGGAACTAGAAGATCGATAAGATATAAATCTAAGTTCAATAATTTAATCAGTAAATCAATTAATCTTAGGACTCGTAAATCCCGATTAATATCGTTAAAGGTTAAATGTCAGAAATACTTGGATAAGAAACTACGAAAATACTCGTGTGATGTAAAAGATAAGAATTGTCCCTGAAAGTTAAAATAACTTTGTTAATCTATCATAACCTCTAAGGTGGTAAAAGACTTATAATTCTAATTCTTGAATAAACTCCTAAAGACTAATTTGCCAAAAGTAATGTATATGTCAAAATTAAATGAAATGACTGAAATATCCTCGAAATGGAAAATGACCTAGAATTTATAATTCCTGAGCGAACACCCGAAGGTTAAATTATCGAAAGTACTTTACACAATAGAATTACTCTGGAAACTCCAAAATGATCGGGATAAACTTGAATATTAAATGACCTAAGTACCCTTAATGACCTAGAATTAAGTGGATGACTTGGATAAGTTTGGAAACGCTGATGAACTTATATGGTGTATTGTCCATAAGGGTAATGAGCCACAAATAGAGCACGTTGAAATTTCTTGATACCGTTGCAATACAGAAATGAAATAAATACCATTGGAATACATGTTTGTCTTCTTAAGATCCATTCAACGATGATTCTGAAGGTGATCAGTTCAACTAGAGAAATCAATATTAAGAAGTGAATAATGGTAAAGTACCTCAGTCTGAATGATTGGCAAGTATCACAGTGTTGAGATTGGTTGGTATAATTTGACTCAAAATCCTGATAATTTGATATAAATCATAAATATTATAAATTGTTGTTTTACCCTCATTGGGTTAAATTACTAAGAATTCTTCAAGAAACCAAAATGTCTAAAATGCCTCTGATTGCCTGAATAATGGAATCACTCTTGTCATATCTAAAATCTCAAGTAACTTTGATGTAAAAGATTCTGAATACCTTCCTG
Organism: Hibiscus syriacus; assembly: GCF_006381635.1. NCBI lineage: Eukaryota > Viridiplantae > Streptophyta > Magnoliopsida > Malvales > Malvaceae > Hibiscus > Hibiscus syriacus. The sequence goes on from NW_024062347.1 coordinate 49,571, forward strand.
ATTACTTAGTGCCTCCGAAAAATATTCGAATACTATATGATCTTGGTAAATCACTTCCCGAATGACTGATGAATCCGTTAGCTATCAAACTTTTTTTATAGGGATCGCGTTTCTGAAATTCAATAAGTTTGCAGAAGTTCCGTGTTTCCCCCGCTTGATAATTGCTAAGTACCACCGAAAAATAACTATATCCTCTAGTGCTTTCCTTATATTCCATATAATTATTTTACCTGTTTTAAAATGTGATTTTTTGAAATTTCGGATGTATTGATGTATTGATTTACTATTTATGAACTATGGCTATATGATATGTGTTCTCTGGTTACCTATTTTGACTGGAAAATTTAATCATTTCTAATTTATGGATCATGGAATCTATTGTTTATTGTATGAACCGATTATTGGGATATTGTTTGGATAGGATTATGGTGTATGGAGGTTCAACTCTGATTAAGCTGGTAATTCTTTACGGACCTAAGGTATTCCTTGGGTAGGCTCTAAGGCCCCAAGGCACTCCCTTAGTATGTGGATTGTATTTTGGTGTACAGATGGTGGCCCTAATATGACACCTCAGATCAGATCAGGTCACCCAAATCGGTCTGAGGGAGTTACATCCTCAATTATAGGACGTTGCTTTGTTGAGTCCCATGACTATTAAGAGTTACAAAATGGTCATATGAATATTCATATATTCTGAAATCGTCATTTTATATTAAAAAAAGTTGTCATTGTCTGGTATAGACATTAACCTGTTGACTATTATATGATAAAATATGATCTTAGAACCATTTTAGTTGTATTTTGTGGATCAAATCTCCATTTACATTATACCTTCGAGCAAGTACTTTAAACATTATGCTGGCAAGCATGTGCTTGAAAACATTATGCATATCATAGCCAGCAGGTTAACGTACAACTGAGATAAGCGTCAATTTTCTAACGAAAAATGATGATTTTGGAACATATGAATAGTTGAGTGATCATTTTGTAACTTTAATAGTTGGAGGATTCAACAAAATATATTAACTGGAGAACTATTTTATAATTTTTAATAATCAAGAGACTCAATAAAGTAACACCCTATAGTTGAGGGACCATTTGTGTACTTTACCCTAAAGTTAAATAATTAAGGGTACAAATTTGTAATTTCATTCTAGAATTGAATTTTTTAAATTTTTAAATTTTAAAGTTGGATGGATATGCACTTTTTAACCATGATTTTAGAACAAAAGTTTAATGCTTGACTTGACTTGTGACATGGAAAACAATTTTGGCACCAAAAAAAGTATAGTAAAACACAGCTATGCAATCCGTAAGAAAATAAAGAGTAAATTACTCAACCGTTACTCAACTTTATGGGGCTATCATTTTGATCACAAAAAATCATTTCAATTTAAACCCCTAATAACATATTACTCATAATATCACCTAGTTGTCACGTGTCATTATCTTTATTTATCACAAAAAAATTGTTAAACCTAATATTTAAACCTAAAACTTTCATAAATCTATTTTAACATATAAACAGTAAACTGGATAGTTGAGAATAAATAGTAATTTTTAAGTTAAATTGTTATTAAAATTATAGTTTTAATTAACATTATAAGGTTAATAATAAATTTATAACATAAATTATAATATAACAATATATTAATAATGTTTGAGAAAAATTATTTATAACATTAATCAATATATTTATAAGGTTATTTTTGATGTTATAGTATAACCGTCCAAAATAAAATAACGGAAACTATATTTTCAGTGTCAGTGTCACTATAGCATCATCAGCCACGTAGCATAATTTTATTTGCAGCTTTAAGATTATTTATCCGCCACGTGCGCCTACTAGAATCTCTTATTTTTCTTTTGACCAGTAGAATCTCTGATTTAAATCTTCCCGTGTGTTCCCAGTGTCCCAGCTAATCCTTACAAAAAAAATCTCCGTTAAATACCTCCTTACATCTTCGTTTTCATGTCCGAAAACTGCAAAGTCAAAAGATTTCCAAAATTAACACAAGTTTTATGCTTAAGCAAAGACGAAGACGAGCATCAGTCCTAGCTCCGCCTACGATGACGCCGCCACCGTCGCCTCCCCGTCGTCTTTCTCACGAACAAGAACTATCCGTCATGGTTTCCGCCCTCAAGAACGTCATCACCGGTTCAGTCCCTTCCTCCACCGCCTCCGTTGACTTTACTTTCGATTTTCGTACCCATTCTGTCGGAGCTTCTTCTTCAACTGACATTGCCGGTGGGAATATGGTGGTAGAAGCGAGTAAAGTTATGGATAAGTGCCACGTGTGCAAATTTGACGACTGCCTGGGCTGCAACCTTTTCCCGCCAAGTCTGCAGGAAGACAAAAAGGGCGGAGCAACCACGTCCTCTACGACTAGAACTAAACGAGTGAAGAAAAACTACAGGGGAGTTCGGCAAAGGCCGTGGGGAAAATGGGCGGCGGAAATCCGAGACCCGCGTCGCGCCGTCCGGGTCTGGCTCGGAACCTTCAACACGGCGGAGGAAGCTGCACGTGCTTACGATAAAGCCGCCATCGATTTCCGCGGACCGAGAGCTAAACTTAACTTCCCATTCCCCGATAGCACCAGCAATGACAATGCAACACCACCAGCCGCCGCAACAAGTGTAGTTTCATCTGATGAGACAAATGCGAGCGTGGAAATGGAATTGGGGACTGAGTTTTGGGATAGGATAGGCGAAGATGAGATTCAACAATGGATGAAGATGACGGATTTCGATATCGATGACAACAACAATTCATCAGATTCAGCTACCACTACCAGAAACCCTAATAGTTCTTGAACCAGGCCAGGTTTGAATCTGCTGCAATGTAAGAGAAGCCTGCAACTTCATCTTTTTGCCTCCTTTTCATCAATGCTTCTAGCAACTTAAATCTGCTTTCTTTTTTTTGGACAGATCCTACTGTCTTTTTCAGAGTGGATTTTAGTTAGAAATTCCAGCATCCATCTCTTCTTCGCAATTTTTTTGGGGGACCAAACCAATAATTCGAGTTTCGACGAAGACAATGATCGATGAAATATCCTTATAACTATAGGTTGATAAAATGTTAGTGTAAAATCAATATGTAATTCTCCTTGTCTACATAGTACGTACTTCTTCTGTGCATGAATTAATATTGAAGTTTGGTCGCTCCAATCAGACTCTTTTCTAAGAGTTGGAGTACTATTGTTTGTTTGTGTTGTACCAAAATTATCTTAATATTATTATCCAAATTTAAATCCATTTGGCTAATTTGTCCTTATATGTAATTTAATTAAAAATTCACATGAATCAAGAAAATCAAAATAGATTCAAATATCATATATTTAAAAATTAATACAAACATTATTTACTGTACACGTTGTATAAAATCTACTCTACATATATATTTTTTGATATCATATGTTTGAATGATATTAAATCCTAATTTCTAAATTATAAAATTTTTATATCTAAATCCTCTAACTTTAAATAATATAGGTGATATCAATACCCTTGTAAAATATTTTTTTTCATTGTTGATTTATGAAAAATATTTATATCGATTTTTTATCGATAAATTTGTATAAAATATTACAGATATTTATCATATAAGTAATATTTTTAATCTGGTTGGTTGTATTCATAATGCTAGAATTTGAACTTGTTATCTTAATTAAGAGAACTAATAAGCAAATTATTGTTAGTAATTTATAGTATAAGTGGTTAAAACTCTCAGTTGACACATTATATATCTCTTAGATTGTGAGTTCAATATTTATTAAGAGTAAATTTTTTTATATCCGTTGTCTTATCTAAAAATTGTAAATAGAAATTTATATATTCTTATTAAATCAACTTATAATCGATAATATTAGTACCAAGTTTAAATCTATTTAATCACGTGCATGGATGATCTTAATTTTGGCATGTTGACCGCATTCAACGCTGAAAAAGCGCGCAAATAGTAAAACGAGTAGCTGCGTGGGACCCAACAAATTGTTGTTGAACGCCTGAACTTCTCTTTTCCCGAGGTGGACAGTTGGTGATGTTAAGGAACTTCAACTTAAAACTCAAATGAATCGAACAGTTTTCATACTGACGTGTACCAAGGGGGAATGTTGGTGAGTGGGACCCTCTAATTCAAACATGTGCAAATTTAAACTTCTCTCTAAACTCCCTTCAAATTCTTTTTATTTATCGGTATAAAATGATTACAAAATAATATTTATTTAAAAGATTCTTAATTATTTGATAATAAATGTTTAAAATTCTTTATGAATAACATGCTCGAATCCTAAATTTTTAAAAAGAATAACAATTCCTTTAATCACTGGAGTCGTATTATTTATACCTCCCAAAATCAAATAGACTATGTCAAGATCTCTTATTTGGCACGTGTTCAATTCGACTAATCATCATATCCAAAGAAATAAAATTCATCATGCCTTGACATAATAATATACCATAGAGAAGTCATTTTCTTCAAAGAAAGTAGAGTTCATTTAATGGATTTGTCGGAACCGTCTTTCGGTTAGACCTGAAATTGGCTTCAACTTGAATAATATGGTTTGGAGTCGCCACCGACCATTTTAAAATGAATTTAAGTGGGCCAGACACCATCTTACCTGATCTGCGTTTTACCAGAAACGTATCGAGCTCGGGAGTCGGTTACGGTCAAGGAAGGATTAGCACTCTTGAACCGCCCTTTCGGTACCAATTAATTTGTCGGTTGTCTTAATTGCGAAAAATTAAAATTTAAATTGAAATTTAAAAAACCGATTCGAATTGCTTACCTTTGATCAGTTGAGATTCCTCTAAAAAGAGTAGAAAATGTTAGTCAAAAAAATAAACCCAATACCAAACAGAAACAATATAATAATAAATAACTAAATAAAATACCAACATAATAAACCAAAGAGAAAAGAAAAAAGTTAATAAAATTAATAAAATAAGTTAAAAGAGAAAATAAAGGATTGATAAAAAATTAAAGGAGTAGGAAAAATAAAAACAAGTCAAAATGAATAATAAATAAAAATATATCATAATAAAAATAAAATAAAATAAAATAGGGTGCTTTTTCTGAAGAAACGCCTTGGATTCTTAGATCTGAAGAAAACCTTTCGATTTTCTTACCTTTTCCGATGCCTTTTCTCTTTGGTTCCCGGCGTTCCGATGATGGTTTTCAACGACTCTTTGTATGGTTTGCTTTGCTCTGTTGTGTACTGTACTTTATATTCTCTGATGATGTTGGGTTTTTGGCTTGAGTTCTCTGTTTTGTTTGGTTTTTTTTTAGTCTGTTATGTTGCTCGATGATGGTTGTGGACTCACTGTTTGATATCTCGATGGTGTTTTTTGTTGTTTTTGGTTTGCTGGGTTGGTACTGTGTATCTCTCGGGTTCTCTCGATCGTTCCTACCCCTCGTGTTGGTCACCGGGGTATTTATACTCTGCTCGGTGAACCAGTACCCCGGGTTGTTCCGTTTTGCTTAGGGCGTTGCTGCTGAAATCCTGGGATGGTTCAGTCCCGGGATCCTCGGCCGACGTCCGACTGTTTCGCGTGACCTTTGATCTCCTGACTTTACACGGTGCTGACGGTTACCAGAAACCCTAGTCTGATGTTGGCTGGGTCAGGCCCGCTCTGGACTTTTCAGACTATTGGACTGGACCTGGGACAAAACGAGAAAATAGAAAAAAAAAATTAAGTAATAAAAATAAATAAATAAAATAAATAAAAAGAAGGTAAAAATAATAATAATAATAAAACATTTAATAAAAATTATAATATATATGTTTAAAAATTAATTTTCAAACTATATAATTTATATTTTCAAATTGTTTTAAAACTTATATATATATATATTTTTTCAAAACTTTTAAAAATTATATAATATATATAATTTTTTTAAAATTTTTTAAAAACTATATAATATATATATGTTTTCAAAATGTTTCAAAAATTATATAATATATATATTTTTTCAAAATGTTTTAAAAATTATATAATATATGTTTTCAAAAATGTTTTCAAAACTATATTATTAATATTTTTCAAAATGTTTTAAAAACTATGTATTATACATATTTTCAAAATGTTTTAAAAATTATATAATATATATATGTTTTCAAAAATATTCTAAAAACTATATATCATATAGATTTTCAAAATATTTTTAAAATTATATAATATATACATATATAAAATTAAATAAAAATGACCAAAAAAATTAAAAAAATAAACATAAATATGGACGAAAATGACTGTCTACAACTGCCTCTCTTTGTCATTTTTCGTGGAACGAAAAATAAGAAAAAGATAAAATGACACAAATTTCGTTCAGTGGAGTTGAAGAATAACTCCCTGTCGAGTTGAGTTACAGATGAGTCCTCCGTCGCGAAGTCGAGTCCACCTGAAATGATACGGAATTGAAGCCGTAGTTCGGAATCAGGATATGGCTTCAAATTGCAGTCCACCCTGGTTTTCTTCTCGGTTTAAAGATCTCATTCAGCTCGGCGACTTATCAACCACATGGTGGAGTCAAGGAACTCGAAGGGTCTTCGTTGACAGATAGCTTTTCTCGACTTAAGCTATGCTGTCGGGAAACGTTTTCTTGTCACTAAGGCATGGTTAACCCAGGTCTTCTTCTCGACTTGAAAACCTCGACTGCAACCGGTAAGTAGTGTGAATCATGTGTCATCGAGCTGAATGAAATCAAACTCGATAATTTTATTGACAGATAGCTCTTCTTGCTTTGGGCTATGCTGTAAATGATGTGCCTTGGAGCTGAGCGTAGTCGAACTCGAAGGTCTTTGGCAGATAGCCCTTCTAGCCTTGAGCTATACCACAAATGATGTGTTGTTGAGCTGAGTGTCGAACTCAAATGTCCTTGTTGGCAGATAACCCTTCTAGCCTTGAGTTATGCTACAAATGATGTGCCTTCGAAGCTGAGCGTAGTCGAACTCGAAGGTCTTCGGTTGGCAGATAACCCTTCTCGACTTAAGTTATACTGCAAATAATATGCCTTGGAGCTGAGCGTAGTCAAACTCGAAGGTCTTTTGGTGACAGATAACCCTTCTAGCCTTAAGTTATGCTATAGATGATGTGTCCTCGAAGCTGAGTGTAATCGAACTTGAGGGTCTTTGGCAGATAACCCTTATCGACTTAAGCTATACTGTAAATGATGTGCATTGGAGCTGAACGTAGTCGAACTCGAAGGTATTCGATTGGCAGATAACACTTTTCGACTTAAGTTATGCTGCAAATGATATGGCTTGGAGCTGAGCGTAGTCGAACTCGAAGGTTTTTTGGTCTTTGGCAGATAACCCTTATCGACTTAAGCTATACTGTAAATGATGTGCATTGGAGCTGAACGTAGTCGAACTCGAAGGTATTCGATTGGCAGATAACACTTTTCGACTTAAGTTATGCTGCAAATGATATGGCTTGGAGCTGAGCGTAGTCGAACTCGAAGGTTTTTTGGTGACAGATAACCCTTCTAGCCTTGAGTTATGCTGTAGATGATGTGTCCTCGAAGCTGAGTGTAATCGAACTCGAGGGTCTTTGGCAGATTGCCCTTCTCGACTTAAGATATGCTGCAAATGATGTGCCTTGGAGCTGAGCGTAGTCGAACTCGAAGGTCTTTGGTTGGCAGATAACCCTTCTCGACTTAAGTTATTCTGCACATGATATGCCTTGGAGCTAAGCGTAGTCGAACTCGAAGGTCTTTTGGTGACAGATAACCCTTCTAGCCTTGAGTTATGCTGTAGATGATGTGTCCTCGAAGCTGAGTGTAATCAAACTCGAGGGTATTTGGCAGATAACCCTTCTCGACTTAAGCTATGCTATAAATGATGTGCTCTGGAGCTAAGCGTAGTCAAACTCGAAGGTCTTTGGTTGGCAGATAACCCTTCTCGACTTAAGTTATGCTGCAAATGATATGCCTTGGAGCTGAGCGTAGTAGAACTCGAAGGTCTTTTGGTGACATATAACCCTTATAGCCTTGAGTTATGCTGTAGATGATGTGTCCTCGAAGCTGAGTATAATCGAACTCGAGGGTCTTTGGCAGATAGCCCTTCTCGACTTAAGCTATGCTGCAAATGATGTGCCTTGGACTTAGCGTAGTCAAACTCGAAGGTCTTTGGTTGACAGATAACCCTTCTCGACTTAAGTTATGCTGCAAATGATATGCCTTGGAGCTGAGCGTAGTCAAACTCGAAGGTCTTTTGATGACAGATAACACTTCTAACCTTGAGTTATGCTGTAGATGATGTGTCCTCGAAGCTGATTGTAATCGAACTCGAGGGTATTTGGCAGATAGCCCTTCTCGACTTAAGCTATACTGCAAATGATGTGCCTTGGAGCTGAGCGTAGTCGAACTCGAAGGTCTTTGGTTGGCAGATAACCCTTCTCGACTTAAGTTATGCTGCAAATAATATGCCTTGGAGCTTAGCGTAGTCGAAATCGAATGTCTTTTGATTACATATAACCCTTCTAGCCTTGAGTTATGATGTAAATGATGTGCCCTCGAAGCTGAGTGTAATCGAACTCGAGGGTCTTTGGCAGATAGCCCTTCTCGACTTAAGCTATACTACAAATAGTTTGTATAAAAAATGGCTTCCCTTCATGGGTCTAAGCCGATCATAGTTCTTCAGGTGGTTCCTCTGAGCGGGTCTGAACCAAGTAATATGATTTTTGGGATGACTCCTCTTCACAGGAAGGTCCACTGATAAATTTTTTCCGCCGGATATATTTCATCGTGGAATTGAAATCTGGCTTGAAAGTGTTAACTGGAAACCTGCTACTCGTTATTGAGTTTAGCCGAAATGAATTCGTTCTAAATAAGTTCTCGAACTCATCTGAAATTGATTGTTAATCTTGCAATCTGTCGAGTTGGTTGAGGTGTAGCTTCTCGCTACTGAGTTAAGCAACCACTATTGATCTTTAAAAGTGTTTTTGAATAGAGTAACCTTCGTCTTGAAGTCGAAACCTGACTCTAAAAGCTGTAAAAAATCATGTATGCTAAAATGATGAATGTGATGCACCTAAGTATGTCTAAGATGCATGCAACATGAATGAATTATGTGTTATTTCTTGGATGGAGTCTCGTGCTTTGTCTTCCAATCTGGTCCATGGAATCGATCGTGGCCCATCCTTTTTTCAAGCTTGGGCTTTACAGATCCCTTCATATCTAGGACTATTCTGTTTGAAAATATTTCTATCATTTTTCTTGTTTTAGGAGGGAAAATGATAAAAATGCTGTAAAATATTGTTCGCAATTGAATCAAATTGTAAACGTGAGTTCAAAGAATATCAAAGGAATCAAGAGCTCTTTTAATGCTTTCAGAGTTACAGCTCTTTGACAAATGTTCAAATGGATGAGTTGGCTTTAGGTTGACATCCTTTCTAACGTTTTGGTAACCCAAAATGTCATTTTTTTTGAAATATTGCAACATGTTTTTTCTTTGGCTTGGCATTTTAATTGGATGCGGACAAAATGATGCAACTAGCATGATCAATTACTAGACCTTTTATTTTGATCCTCTGAAATCTTCTGTTTGTTCAAGTTTTGTAGGCTCCTCTAAGAAAGGTAGTGCAGAAATATCGGTCTAAAAAAGAAATCCTTGAGTGCTCGTGTGAAATTGACTATAACAGGTGTTCCTTAACCCCCTTAGTCAATTATTACCGAAAATTTCTTATTGAGATAAATTTGATTTAATTTGCCATTATCTGGCTAGCCAAATCCATAAAGTTGGGGCGTTTAACCAATTGCTTTAGAGTGAAAGCTTAATATTATAATCACTTTTATCAGGTTAACTGAATGGTTCATCTCATCACAAAGTCTTCAGCCTGACAATAGCAGTGGAGCAAACACCGAGTTGCCAAGTGTCCGAGCAATGTCATGGTTTGAACGCAATCTATTCATAAAGCCAGGGCTTTCGAGTTTCCTCTATAACCAATTGCCTTAGCGGAATATCTCAGTTTTTGCGAATTTAATTTCTTAAGATTGTCAAGAAGAACCAGCTATAGTCTAGGTGTTTGTTGGAAGTCAAAAGTTTTATATTTAGAGTTCAATTTTCAAGCAACTGACATAAACTAGATTCACTTACTTGACTATTCCATCTGTAAAGATCATGATCATCACTGAACGTCTTAAATAAAAAACATAGTAATGTCATATGCAAAATGATGCCCCATGTTGTCCGCACCTTATGAAAGAAAAATGTTATATCGGTTAATTACAAGAGCAGGGTACAACGTTTGAGGGTATATTCTGGGTAAGATCAAGGTTCTTATTTTAAAACATTTACTTTGTCAAAGATCCGTAACTTTGAACCATTCATAGAGTTTCTTAATTCAAATGATATTCAAAGAATTGCAAGTTTGCAAATATGATTCATTGCTCGTCATCATTAAAGTAACATAAATGTTCTTACAAAAACTTGAAAAAGTGAAAAAAAACAAGTTCAAACAGAATGCCTCAAATGATGAAATGATCTTACTCACTTGGATACCCCCAAGTTGTTGAAGTCGATCCAGTTCTGGTTACGCATCTTCTGTACGACTCTTTTAAATGCGTAACAGTTCTCAATTGTGTGCCCTGGGATACCGTCGTGATATTCACAATGCGCATTCTCATCATACCACTTGGGGTATAGGGGCTTCATGGGTTCTACCGGGTATGTTGACATTACATGGGTGTCAAGAAGTTGATGCTAAAGCTCTTTGTAGGTCATTGGAATAGGGTCAAAATATTCCCTTTCCCTCCTTGGTTCTCTGGAATCTTGTTTATAAGTATATGACGGTACAGTTGTAGTTGATTTCGGTTTGGAGATCGTAACACCTTTACTGGCATGGTTGGTGTTATGAATCTCTCCATCCTACTCTCGTATAGGAGGTTTCCTATTGGCCTCCCCATCCTTAATTTTGCCTTGCTTTATGGCCGACTCGACCATTTCTCCGACCATAACCAAGTCTGAAAAGCTTCCTGATGTGATCGCAACCAGGTGTCCGAAGTATGGAGTCTTTAGGGTTTGTACGAAGAGCTTTCAGGTTTCATTTTCATCCAACGATTGATGAACTTGCACAGCCAAATCCATTTATTTTTGTGTGTATTATCTGAAACTCTCGTTATCCTTCTTTTCCATACTTTGTAGCATAACTCGATCTGACCTTATGTCATTGATATGCTTGTATTATTTGAGAAATGACTTGGCCAGGTACTTCCAGGTCTTGATATTTGATCGGCTTAACTGGTTGTACCACCGAATGGCTGAGCCCGACAGACTCTCCTGGAAGCAGTGGATCAGGAGTTGGTCGTTTCCTCTATATCCTATCATCTTTCGGTAGAACATGGTGATGTGAGCGGATGGACAATTGTTCCCATCAAACTTCTCAAATTTCGGGGACTAAAATTTCGGAGGAATAACCAAGTCCGGGACTAGATTGAGTTCTGTGGCATCGATTTCATGGTAGTCATGTTCTCCTTTGACTACCTTCATTTGGTCCTCCAATTGTTTGATTTTTTTCTCCATCTTTCTCGCTTTGTCCTCTTCGTCCAAATCTGGTACATGATAATAACCCGGATTATTCTTAGGGTTAAATACAGAGGATGAGGGCTTCGCTTTTGCAGCAGATGAGTCCCCTCGAAATCCTGGTAAGATTTCAGGTGAGATAACCACTTGCGGGGTAGGTGGTATAGTTATCCCTTCCGGTGAACCTGCCCCAGGCGTACTAGTCTGTTGTAGGCCAACTAACTTGGCAACGATCTGATCAACCAAGGACTCTTGGTTCTTTGTGATTGTTTCCAGAGTATTTTAACTGCTCTGGTTTATCTTGTCTTCTAGCTCTTTCTGCAATTTGGCCATGTTCTCCTCGATTTTCTCGATTCTTACTTCCATCTTCTTCTTTTTCAGGCGAGTGTTATACGGATGGGGTGTGTCCATTGCTTGAGGTGGTGTATCCAATATGTGTTCCCTTTGATGAGACATGTATATGTTAGTTAATGTGAATGCAAAGAAAATAACAAAATGCAAAATATCTAAATGCATGATGCATGATGCATGAAATGTCCGAGGCATTGATCCAAAAAATGTGCCTGTTATTCTGAATAACCCTTATTGGTGACAAAAGTGTTACGTCTGAAGAGACAAAAAACTTTTTGATGGTATAGATCCCCCACAGCTTCTGACAAGTTGATTCGTCTTCTGCCTTTTTCCCGGTTGAATATCCTATCGAACCATTCAAGTTCCTTTGGCTAAACTTGTGCAGGTGACGAGCTGCTTGCCCCAAAAAAAGGTCTCGAAGGACTGTATCTCTGGCTTTCACTCTATGTCGAGCTTGTTCCAAACGAAAATAACATCGGAGCCCTCCATCCGAAGTTTATCGACTTGTTTCTAGAATTTATCAATAATGGTCTCCAGCTTAGCTAGGGTTTCGCCATCTTGTTATCTTAGTTTTCAAAAGGACTCTTCGGGTCAGTAACGTCTTTCCCCTGCAACCTTTGCCTCTGAGTATTCTTTGACCACGGCTGGGCTTCTGAGCTTTTTATCTCTTTGTATTATAACCCCTTTGTCCATTAATGCAGATTATTCATGTTTAACAAACACGTTTTTGGTGGATCAACACTTCGTTTTAAACGATGCAAACGATGAAAACAAAATAAAAGAGAATAAAAAATAAAAGGGTTAGTGAGGTAAATCAAAACAATAATAAAAATAAAAGATCCTACCCCATATGATATCTACCCCACATGCTTTAATTCCTACCCGAACATGATCTCTATCCCACATGTTAATTTCAAATAAATCCTAACCGCATATTTGTCTAGTTCGCATGCTTTGAACAGAAAGTAAAGCATGAAATAAAATTAAAACAGCCTAGGGTTTGGAATGAGGTTTTAGGGTGGGCTCTAATTCCCTGTACTCTTCTGGTTTAGGTTCTAAAAAGGTACTCGAGTTCTCATTATCGGTGCCCCCTTGGGCTTGCCAGACCCTTAGTCCTAAACCCATCACAGGCTTGTGTGAACTAAGTTAAACTCGAGATGATACATTCCCTTATGTCCGCACGGTGAATAAATTCACACGAAGACATAAGGTATATGAATCCCGAAGGTTACTTGCTAGGCCCGCACGGTGAATAAATTCACACGAAGGCGTCGCTTTCACCCCCACTTAAAAGGGTTTGGAGCTCGGATATAGAGCCTGAGATGACAATTTTGAAAAAAATCTGAAATCATTAAAAAAACGTCAGTACAACTATTTATTTGAAAAATAATCAAAGATAAATAATTGGAATCGAATAAATAAATTTAAATTTATCATTTTCGCATAAAAGACAACCGAAAATTAATTTCGGCCTGACTCACTTACTTATCCCCAGTGGAGTCGCCAAGCTGTCGGAACCGTCTTTCGGTTGGAACCAAAATTGGGCATCGACTTGAATAATATGGTTTGGAGTCGCCATCGGCCATTTTAAAACGAATTTAGGTGGGTCAGACACCATCTTACATGATATGCGTTTTACCAGAAACGTATCGAGTTCGAGAGTCGGTTACGGTCAAGGAAGGATTAACACCCTTGAACCGCCCTTTCGGTACCAATTAATTTGTCGGTTGTCTTAATTGCGAAAATTAAAAATTGAAATTGAAATTTAAAAATCCGATTCGAATTGATTACCTTTGATCAGTTGAGATTCCTCTAAAAAGAGTATAAATGTTAGACAAAAAAATAAGCCCAAGACCAAACAGAAACAATATAATAATAAATAACTAAATAAAATACCAACATAATAAACCAAAGAGAAAAGAAAAAAGTTAATAAAATAAATAAAATAAATAAAATAAGTTAAAAGAGAAAATAAAGGATTGATAAAAAAGTAAAGGAGTAGGAAAAATAAAAACAAGTCAAAAAGAATAATAAATAAAAATATATCATAATAATAAAATAAAATAAAATAGGGAAAAATAAAATTTAGGGAAAAAATAAACAATAAAAAATGAAATAAAATAAAAACTAAAAAGGTTAGATGTTAGAAACACACAAAAAATTGGAAAGACGATATGAAAATTAACATTAATAAAAAAAACAATAATAAGTAAAAGGGACTAAGATATAAACGAAAAATAAATGAGTTCCCAAAACAGAAAGTCAGGATTCCATTAAATAATTAAACGACCAGTTTACAAAACCTGGGGGACTAAAAGGGTAGTATCCCCTTAAAGTATCGAAAACACAGGAAAAAGGGAGTGCAAAACGGCGTAGCTTCGTTTGGCACCAAAACGACACCATTTTTGGTTCGGTTACTTAAGCTCGAAAAGGCTTCATTTTTTGCCCTCTCCTCACTTCTTTTTTTGCTTCAAGAATAGAGAAAGGGAGAGAGTTTAGACTCTCTCAACTCTCTCTCGTCGGGGAAGCGAACCAAGGCGGAGCCACGGCGCACGGCGGCGTCGGTGGTCGGAGATGAAACTTGTTAGTCCACAACACTCCCCCCGATTCCCTCTATTCGAAACCCAAAACCACTTCGCCTAAAAAGCCCTAAATTCGTAGATCTGAAGAAAACCTTTCGGTTTTCTTACCTTTTCTGATGCCTTTTCTCTTTGGTTCCCGGCGTTCCGATGATGGTTTTCAACGGCTCTTTGTATGGTTTGCTTTGCTCTGTTATGTACTGTACTTTATATTCTCTGATGATGTTGGGTTTTTTGGCGTTTGGTTGTATTGCTAGAAGGTTGCTTTTGGGTGTCATATGGCTCTCGGTTTTGTGTTTTTGGCTTGTGTTCTCTGTTTTGTTTGGTTTTTTCGAGTCTGTTATGTTGCTCGATGATGGTTGTGGACTCACTGTTTGATATCTCGATGGTGTTTTCTGTTGTTTTTGGTTTGCTGGGTTGGTACTGTGTATCTCTCGGGTTCTCTCGATCGTTCCTCCCCCTCGTGTTGGTCACCGGGGTATTTATACCCTGCTTGGTGAACCAGTACCCGGGTTATTCCGTTTTGCTTGGGTCGTTGTTGCTGAAAACCCGGGATGGTTCAGTCTCGGGATCCTCGGCCGACGTCTGACCGTTTCGCGTGACCCTTGATCTCCTGACTTTGCACGGTGCTGACGGTTACCAGAAACCCTAGTTTGATGTTGTCTGGGTCAAGCCCGCTCTGGACTTTTCGGACTATTGGGTTAGACCTGGGACAAAACGAGAAAAGAGAAAAAAAATTAAGTATAAAATAAATAAAATAAATAAAAAGAAGGTAAAAATAATAATAAATAAATATAATAAAAACATTTTCTAAAATTATATAATATATATGTTTAAAAAATAAATTTCAAAACTATACAATTTATATTTTCAAAATTTGTTTTAAAAACTTATATATTATATATATTTTTCAAAAACGTTTTAAAAATTATATAATATATATAAGTTTTTTAAAATATTTTAAAAACTATATAATATATATATGTTTTCAAAATGTTTTAAAAATTATAATATATATATATATTCAAAATGTTTTAAAAATTATATAATATATGTTTTCAAAAATGTTTTAAAAACTATATATTATATATATTTTCACAATGTTTTAAAAACTATGTATTATACATATTTTCAAAATGTTTTTAAAACTATATATTATATATATGTTTTCAAAAATGTTCTAAAAACTATATATCATATAGATTTTCAAAATGTTTTTAAAATTATATAATCTATACATATATAAAATAAAATAAAAATGACTAAAATAAATAATAAATAAATAATAAACATAAATATGGACGAAAATGAGTGTCTACAGGATTAGTAAGGAGGAAATATACGTTGGACCCTCTATTATTAATTAGATCATTTTTTTTATAAAAAATTGAGATGAATACAAAGTGTCATTATCTGTTTAATGGCTCACAATTTTTTTACAATAAATACTCATACCTATTAGGTATGACTCATAAGTATACCGGTAAAGAGGACAGAGGATAGAGCGGAGTGTACAAAGCGAACGCATCTGTCCTTACAAAAAAAAGTCTCGTAGTGGGGGTTCGGGGGTGCAGGCCCGCGGTACGGTACAATGTTATTTTTGTAAATATGTATCAAAGTTTATTTATTATAAAAAGAGATGTAACCAAAACCTATGAGACATTGAAAAAAAATCCTAGTGCCGTCTAAGGCACATAAGACGTAAGCACATTGCTGAACCTCGTTAAAATTATTGTGTTCTTTCCGTTTTCTTTACCCGATTATTCAACAATATCTTTGCATAGGTAATGTTCGAACCCATAATCTCAAGTGATATCAACAAATTCCTTAACCATCAAGATTGTATGGTTCATGCATATCAATTTAATATTTATATTAATAAAAAGAATTGATCAAAACCAATTTATTAGGAATGTAATATTTTTAATTTAAAAATTGCCAAATAATGTTGATAGGGATAATATCTTTATTGGTTTTATGGTTTTACAAATGGAATCGTTTATTTAGAATTGAAATGTGAATGAAAAAGAAATAATATTATTTTGTAAATAAAAATTATTAAATTTGTAAAAGTTTAGTATATTAGTATAGGGACTAAATTGATCTATTTAATGGTAAGACTAATTTGAGCCAATTCCTATAATAAAAGGACTAGATCCTGGTTTATATAATAACAGTGAGACTAATTTAATTTAATCCCTATAACAAAGGGATCTGTTAGAAAACTTTTCACTGATTTATAAGTTTAACTAATAATTAAAAATGATTATAATACTTCTATTCTCCCATTAAAATTAGTATTTTAGTGTTATTTTATTGGTCAACATTATTATTGATGCAAATATGAAAAATTATATTTTAAAAGTCTTTGATAAAACAATTATTTTATGAAATTTAATTATTTAAAATATTTAAAATAATTATATTCAAAAATTAAAAAAATTAGCTAATAGAAATATCAAACTTATCAGGAGACTTCAGTTGTAAAAGGGAAAGTTATTTTCCCTAAAGGTTCTAGGTTCGAGAAGTTGTGTCTACAGGATGTGTGACTATTGTCAATAGATTAAGAAAGTTCTGAACAAATAATACTTTGTAATCACCTTAAACTATTAAAAAAATATAGAAAAATTAATAAAAACCAAATTTAGTGAGAGAATATAAAAAAATTACCAAAACTTTTAGAATAATATAATTTTGTTAATTTGTAGGCCAAATATCAAATGGTGTTTTGACCAAATCAATTAATGTATTAAGTTAAATAAGTTTGATTAATTAGTAAAAGAATATTATCATGGCTTTTAGACTAATATATTATTGTTAAATAAATAAATTAAGCTCGAGTTAATTAATGTGTTAAACAAACTCCACTCAATCAATTGAATCACGCATGTTTAAATAACAACACCAAATGGCCTGAATTGCACCAATGGCACGAATCATTTAGCAATGAATCAGCAAGACAGTCACTCTGGTATTATGAAACAGTCCCGGCTTTTTCATTAATGTCATCGTCCGCTACCGGAGAGGCTGATGGAGCTGACTTTCATGGGAGTTGCCACAACAAGTGGAGCTTCCGGCGAGTCGCTGATGGCGAATTTGTCGTGCATGAAACGACTCTCTACGATGTACTCGTCCTTCAACACGATCTTGTAGCAATAACAGCTCTTCAGTCCTTGTAATTAAGAAAGTAATAGTTTTATTGTTTTTGGATAATGACTGAACGAAGACATGTTTGGCGTCAAGATGGGGGACCTAAATGAGACACAAAGTACCCATTAGATCAACATTTTATCCATTAAAACCATGAAAAAGTTGGCCACTTTTGCCACATTCTCTTTACTTGTACAGTCCAATGATCCCATGGTCTCCAGCTCTCCCCAAACATGAACTTGTCAAATCCCCATTTGGGGGTTCAATTGAAAAAGGTTTAATTTTGCTATGAGTCCCTGTATTCTTTACACATTTGAAATTTAATCCATTTGCTTTTAATTTCAATAATTTTTCGGCCTCTTTTTTTGTATGATTAAAAAGAGACTAGAAGCACAAATAGACCAAAAAGAGTTCCATTTAGATGAGAATGAAGAATCATGTGTAAGTTGGGTTGGTGATGGATGAATAGATTAAAAGCATAATGTCAAAATCAGCCTCTAATATTGATCAAAATGATCATTTTGATCCCAATTCTTTTTTGAGCATTTGGGCCCCAATATTTTATTTTAGGACAAAAAGACCTCTAATGTTTGGTCAAATAATCATTTTGATCCTTATTTTTTTCCTTGAGTATTTTGACTCCCAACGTTTTATTTTAGGATAAAAGACCCCTATTTTGAAGCGTTAACAGTTTGTTAGCTAACAATTTCTATTCATAGAGTGATTTTTTATCCCAAAATGAAACATTGAGGCCAAAATACTATAAAAAATAGAAATCAAAGTGACTATTTAGTCAAATATTAGGGACCTTTTTTGATATTATGCCTAAATTAAATCCCTCATATGTTACGAATTTGTTTTATAGGTAAAGAGTTGAGAAACTTTATTTCTTTCTACCAGCTCAAGTTCACATGGAGCTTTAGAAAAGCGTTGAAAAGACTTCAACTTATACACGTATAATGTTAAATTATAGGAACCCTAACATGGGATTTGGGAATAATAAACAAAATGCTCCTTAAAGTTCTTTTTTTTTTTAAATTCAGATCATTTTTAAACTGTCGATCAACAACAAAAAAATTTTTGGTTACTCTCCCGATTCTCTAGAGTTTTGTCTTAATAATCTGGACTGATCTGTGTCATACACCTGATTTTGATGAGTGAGTCTCCTAACGAGAATTTTCTGAATATACAAGACCTCAAACTCGATATCTACTTAAACAATACCAAACTTTTCAAGTAATACAATATTAACGTAACATAATATCTCGTCTTATCACATCATTCTTAATATGAGATTTGTAACAATCAATTAACAATATTAATGATTTAACGAACTAAATTGATTTCAACGTTATGATATAATTTGAAACAATATTTTATAAATGAATACAATATATATATATATATATATATATATATATATATATATATATATATTCTAGGGGTCTATGCATGGGTTCTTTGCCACCTTATTCTTTTGCATAGTTAGCCATTATTAAATTAGAATACAGAGTTAAACGAAGAGAGTTTCAATTGAAGTGCAAAATAAAGTAGATGTTGAATCATGTTCAAATAGTTTTTTTTTATTCAATTTTTAATAGTTACAAAATAATTATTAAATTTATTAAAATATTATAAAATATAATGCGATGAATAAATATAAGACTTTAATAAAATTTTAATAATAAGGATGATTATTTGAACATAATTTGATGACCTCTAATGTAGTTTACCAACGTTATATTACAAATCTTATTAGATGACAAATCTAAGTAACATGAGATGTCCCAAATAGGCGAATGCAAATGCATACCTCTGCATGTGGATTCTAACAAAAAGAAACAACATATATATATATATATATATATATTGGTTTCTGAAGAAGATATATTACTATAGGGCAATTGCCTGAAGATGTTCAACAGTGAACAGAAACAGCCTGATCTGTTTACAAGTTCAACAATGGATCCAAGGATTTCTTTCTCCAATGATTTTGCAGACCCTCATGTAGGGATCAAATACAATACCAACTATCGAGAAGCTCCGGTTTCTTCGGACTTCGAATTCTCGGTGAAGAACTATGATATGATACATGCAGACGAGATCTTCTTCAAGGGTATGTTGTTGCCTTTGAAAGGCACTGATCATGGCAGAAAGCTGACTTTGAGAGATACGTTGCTGGCGGACGACGATGACGACGGCTCGTTCCCGAGCTTGCGAAAGGGTTCGGGATGGTGGAAAGAGCGGCTGGGGTTGAAAAGGACGAACGTGGTGTCTAGGAAAAGGGATAGAAATGAACATGTTCTTGAGAAACTAGTTGAAGAGAAGGGTGCTGTGCCTATGTTTCTTCATGATGAACATCTTATCAGCAAATAGGCGAGATTACACCACATTTCGTATTTTTCTTTTTTGGTTAATTATGAGTTTCATTCCTCTACTTTTTAAAATTTTAAAAGTTAATCCTTCTAATTTATTAAAGTTTGATCCTCATATTTTACGAAAATTAAATAATTCCAATTGAATAACCTTGTCATTGAAGTAACGTCATGAAAATCAGTAGTTCAACAATTCATATGCAACTAGTTAGCAAAAATTATTACTTCAGTCACTTCATTACTAACAACTATACAAAATTCTCAGTTTTTTTGAAGTACGAAAGTCAAATTTTGATAAATTGAAATAATTCCTTCATTTTTATAAAGTAAAGAAATGAAATTCTCACTTGGACCATTTTTTTCTTGCTTTAATCATTTTAGTCCTAAAGATGTATATTCTGATGTTATGTTTCGTTTTCGGTACAGGGCGGTGGTACCATTGACGATAGAGAGATGATGTGATTGGGGCATTTGGCTAAGTATAGTGCACAACATAAAGATAGTTTTTGAAGAGAATGCAATTCAAATTTTAAGGTAGTTGTTATGGTTTACCTCCACTCTGTTCTACCTTAGCATTTTGTCTTTCTTTTGTCATGTATAAATGCCTGGATCTAGGGATCACTTTCGATCCATGTATTCTCTTCGTTTAAATTTCTATATTTTTTTTCATTTTTCAGATCATCTTCCTTTTGTTCAGGGGTGTAAATAAACAGAGAATTTGGTGAACTTTTCGTAAACCGTTTGTATAATATACATTTATGTTCATTTGTTAAGCTAAAAAAAATGAATATGAACAAATTTTTTATGCTCTTTTAATAAACGAATGAATACGAAAAAATGTGTGTTCGATTTGTTTATATTCATGAACAAACTCATTTGTAAACTCATTCGTTTATATTCATTAACAAGATCATTTGTAAACTCATTTATTTTGTACATTTTAAATATTGGTGAATGTAGAACTAAATACACAAATTGTGAAATTTGAAATTTAAACTATAAAGCTTAAGGAATTTAAGCACCAGCAGTACAATTTCACCATTGTTTTAGCTTGCAAATAAACAAATTCACAAAAATATAAATAAATATGTTTGTGAACGTTAAATAAACAAGTTCACAAACACATAAATGAACATGTTCAAGAACATTAAACAAACATATTCATGAACGCTAAACGAACGAGCATGAATACCTTCAAAAATAAATAAACGAACACGATATTAAAAATTTAAACAAACGTGAACCAAACATAAACACCTTTAAAAATAAACAAACGAACACCAGCATAATAACGTTCATTTACACTACTTTTGTCCCCTTAAATAGGCTAATTATGCCTCAGTCCATGTACTTAGATCTTGTGTTTTAATTCCTGAGATTCAATCGTTCAAAGTCCAATTGATAACATTGTTAATACACTTTCAATGAATTTTGAATAAGCGACATTCTAATATTCAGAGGTGTAATGAAAATTAAAGTTCAACTGATCAAATATATATATATGCAAAAATCAATAAAGAAAGTTACCGGTCGGACTTCAATTTTTAAATCAGACAAGAGGACCAAACTCTAAGAATTAAAAGAAATAGGACTAAATTTTAAACTGAATTGAAAGAACTACAATGCATAGGGAAACCGAGGGCATAATTTGAACTTGAATATTAAAAAATATATAAAAAGGGGGTTCAAAAGTTCAATGTAAAATACCATGCAGTTCACGTAGTTTGTCCCTGTGGTTCCTTCCATAACTCATTTGACATTGAAGCAACAGTAGAGAAGAGGGAAAACAATGATATTCCGCGATCACATAGAACATGTCAATAAATCAGATGATTCCATAACCGTACATTAACGTGTTATCAAATCTCGAAAAGAGAACTATTTAAACCAAATGCGGGATTTAATCAACTCATACAATCACCTGTAACCTAATTTATAAATGGTGAAGCTGTTTAAACTTCAAATCTAAAATGTATTATAGAAGCAATGGATTACGTACAAGCAGAAGCAATAAGCACAGCGCCTGAGGCTTGCAAAGAATAACACAGCACACACCTCACTGTTTTAGTGGGAAAGACCATGATTAAAGAGGAAGCTAAAAAACTTGCTCACGATTGCCAATATACATAATTACATTTTGTACAAAACTTACCACCGGATCCGGTTCCGGCGGGAAAGAATGTGTGATGGATTTGCTTAACTGTACACCTGGAACAAGCAGATTACCGTAAAAGGGACAAAAATCAGGCATTGCACAATTCATGAAATTGGCTAGTAAATACTACTAACGATGTATGAGTTTGATATAGGGTGGGGACAGCAACTTAACTAGTGGCTGTGCATAACCGATTGCAATAGCATGTTCACAATAAAGAATAATTACAGTAATATGCATGCTCAACTGTAAATGGGACAGCAACTTAACTAGTGACTGCGTAACCGATTAAAATAGCATGCTCACAATAAAGAATAATTACAGCAATATGCATGCTCAACTGTAAATGGGACAGCAACTTAACTAGTGACTGCGTAACCGATTACAATAGCATGTTCACAATAAAGAATAATTACAGTAATATGCATGCTCAACTGTAAATGGGACAGCACATGTTCACAATAAAGAATAATTACAGTAATATGCATGCTCAACTGTAAATGGGACAGCCTTTAAACACCAAAGAGAATGCATTACAATATATTGTAGGGTTGGATAAAGAGGCTCGCTAAACTTACATAAAAGCCAAACCCTCGCCAGGTAAAAATCGAGGTATGTGACAATATCCTGTTCTCGTTGAAGAAATAACACCCTCCGATCTATCACAATGATCCTGAGTATCAATACCATAGGTAAAAATATGAGAAAAAAAAAGTATCTGCAAATTTCTTTTGATGCACAATTGATAACCATAGATAAAAATTTCAACTGTGGAGCAAATACATGTAAAATACCAGAACTGACACTGTTGGTAACAAGATTAATTAGGATCCTGCGGCAGGGTGGGACCGAAATATTTCTGCATTGCCTCTTTCTTAAGCTCAGGATCAAGGCTGCAAGCAAAGATACCATAGTCATTCATTCCTGAATAAAAATGTAGCTTGGAAATCATTTTGTTAGAACAACTAAAAAGAAAGAAAAGAATAAATGATAAAGGGGGGCAGAATGGGTTTTATACGAAGGGGAGATGAAAAAAACATAATGGATTTATATCAAGCTGAATTTCAGTCTGAATATTTTAACATGTATCTGAGAATTAAAGATAAGAATTGGCGAAACATATAAGTTCCTTTATTCTCTTCTGCATGATTACAGAAGCAAAAAAATGGTTGGGCTGCTCCAATATTTGAGAAAACTGCAATGATTTATGAAAATTGAGGACAAATAAATTTGTCTTTCGGGTATAACATTCATACTGATGGAACTTCAAAGAAATCTTACAATTAAGGAAGTTCAGATTAGAATATATATCTTAAGAGTATTTTGAAACACTATTTTGAAAAGCTTAGCCAACTAAATTGGTTGATTAATCGAGAAGCTGAAGAAAGGGGGATTGCATGAAGAGACATGGAAAGAGCTATGTTTGACATAATCCTTGATAAATTACCTATTTCTGATTCCAAGGAGAGTAGAGTGTATTGCACTTGCACAGCCAGATGCTGGAGCTATAGCAGCAGTAGGAACTGCCTTAACAGCTGTTGCCAATGCTGAACTTGCACTGGCCCCACGTTGATATTTTTTCAAAGGTGTCTGAACTAAAGCCGATGCAGATCTCCCAAGCCCATTACTGAAGCTCTGATAAGCCTGCCAAATTTTGACAATCAAAACTTTGGAAATATAATTTACACTGAAGATTTATTTCAACACTGAAGACAAGTATCTAGTAATGCTCACCTGTTGAATTCCTTGTTGGGAATCTTTAGGCTGATTATGCCTCACATTTGTCTTTGTCTTTGTCTTGCCTTGTGAGGGCCGTGATACAGGAGGACTATTTGTCAGCATATACTCAGTCTGAAGCAGAAAGTCACGAGTCCCGGCTGCCAAATGCACACCAAGTCTAACAGCTTCAAGTGATATACTTCGAAGGAATGCCATTGTACCTGAAAAGTACATCTTAGGTTGCATACAAGGTCATACCAAATGTAACCACACAAGATCAAACAAATTTTGCATATGCAACCTACCTCTTTGCATTCCCTTTAGTACCCTCTGATCTTTCCTATAGCTCTCGAGTGGCAAGGAAACTAGCTTTGCAGCAGCAGCACCAACAGAAACCAAAGATGGGATGGTAGGAAGGCCACACAATACTTTATGAATCTATGTCATGAAAAAGAAGGGGCATATTATGAATAAACATTTACAAGATGCCGAGCAAAATTCTCTCAATAAAATTCAGAATGCTGGTAAACCTGATTTTGAGAAATATCTTCCAACCACTGCCCAATAATTGTTTCACAAACGCTGCCCCAACCATAGACACCAATAGCATGAACATGTTTAAGTTCTAGCTCAACTCCCTGTATCAAAATCTTATTTCAATAAGATAAAGACATGCCAATCACATAAACTTATGCAATAGAAAGTCTATGTGCATGTATGAGCGAAAGAGAGAATGCACAACATTTTAGACTGCAGGTGTAAGTTCAAATCATGAGAGAGTCATTATAGGGATATCACCATTGAAAAACATGTCAATGCAATAAGCAACAGCAGTAACATCAAATCAACACAGAAAATGCATAATCTAGGCAACTTGTTTAAGAACTCGAGTAGGAGACTTAATCAGTTAGCAACAGATTTGAGAACAAAAACATTGTTAATCGGTTGGAAACTTATTTAGGAACATGTGATTTATCTGGGCAGCAGCCGGGAGTAGTATGAGATGTACACATGACAAATAAAAAGACTAATCTAACAAAAAGCCAGGTAGAATGAAAAACCCATGACAGTGTTTTAACTAAGAAGAAATAAACAAATGGAAATAGAAATTTAAAAGCAGTTCTCTTGAGATTAATAAATATTATTTATAGGATAATAAAAAGCAATGACACTACATAAGTGGAACGTCTAGTATGTGTTTGGAACAGTAACAAACTAGAATAGGAGACTTAATAGGAGCATAACAGAAATCATAACAAAATGCCATTGAAATCATGCATACTTAATTCTCATACTTTATTCATCGTTTAATTACAAGATGCAAATTATACAAACAATAAAAAAGCCAAAAAAGAAAAAAAAATGGCAGTATCAAATTCAGCATTGGGACTTGCATAATGAATTAGCGGAAAAATGGCAAGAGGAAACAGTTCACCTTCCATGGAACAATGTTTACAAGTTCCGCATATTTACCACCTTTCAGTGCTGCTAGATCAACATGTTGGGGACTATAGTCCACTCGAACAAGAATAGGCCAAATATCAAACTTCTGAAACAAAATTCCCTCAATCAGTACAGTAACTTAAGTAGACAAATTAATAATCCAACAAATAAACTCAAGCCATACTGCTCAAATATTATCCAACAATAATATCATATATTGACCCTGAAGCCTAACGTGTTCAAAAATGTCCATACCAGAAGAGTACCAGAACACAAATCATGCCAAAAGGAGAAAAGACAGGAAAGAAATAAGTCTTGCCAACTATCCTACCATAACTAGAATCATATGATAATAACTGTTCATAAGTTTGGACCAAATGAGCAATTGCCACACCAAGAAGTCAACACTCCAGAAAGAGAAAAAAAGGATGGGGCATGCAGATCCAAGTTAAACATAAATAAAAATATGCAATAAAAATACAAATTAATTCACACTTGCCTGAAAATAAGGGAGCAATGCCTCATCTGCAATGGCATGTCCAGCAAGATAATGGCTCCTCATTACCAACAAATCAGAATCTGGAGGGCAACTTGTAGACTGGTTAAGCGATGAGCTTTTTTCACCAAAAAACCTGACGAGAAAGTCAAGTTGGCTTTGATGAAGATGTAACCGCATAGGCAGGAGAGCAACGCGCAGCCTGCAAGTAAAAAAAGCAACAACAAAGTTAGTTCATCAAAAGCAAGCAACAGAATTCAGAAACAGATATAAGACAAGCAGAATAGTGACAAGAAAGAATAATTTTTACTTCATTTATAGATTGCATCAAACATGAAAATAATTACAGAGAAACCTGTGTGGCAGCCACAACAATTTGATGATGCAAACTTTTTATTTCTGAATATAAATAGTAAGCAGAGCAAGGCTTCAACAAAAATGAAGCTAAAATCTCAAAAACACAACTTTATAGAAGATAAAATGTTTACTACCTAGTACAATATGTAAAACAGCATGAGGCAGTTATTTAGGTTCCAATCAGGTCAAAATCTAACAATCTGAGCAGATAAGACCTAGACCCATGAGTGAAACCATTCTAAAACCTGGAACTGTGAAAAGCATAATGGCCAATTCTACTAGAATACCAGTGCTCCCCTATCTAGAAACGACCAACTGAAATGAATTAAATGGTGTAGGTTATGCATATGGATAGCACTTTTCATGGAAAGGACCACACAATCTCCCTCACTGGTTGTGGAACCCTCAGAGAGCAAAGAAGATTCAGTGCTAATTTTCATTTAGTTAGAAAAATATATACAAAGCAGAAAGAATACCGGTATTCCTCAAGAGGTGTAAAAGGATCTGGTCTGACAGCTTCTAGGTCCAGTTTGAATGCCTTTGAATAGGATTCCCTAGGATGATCTTTTGAATCATAGTATCTTAGCACCTACAAGTTAAGGATTGGAGAAATTCAAAATTTTGTTCATACAGGAGAGGTAAGGAATAAGTAATACAAGAAGTAAAACAGTAATTTGAACATTACCAGCTTCCAAGGTGCGTCGGTGCTCTTGTCATAAAGATGAAAATCATGGACTGAAAGAGAGAGCTTAGACACAGATACTCCACCAGGTGTGAATATGTCATAATGAAACTCCATCCTAGATACTGCAAGCTCTAGACATACAGTTCTATCCCTTCCAAGAATATTACTGGACTGCATATTACTCATTATTGCTTTGCGCCAGTCAGACCCAGCATACATTCTCCATCTTATATTAATGTTCTTAAGGAGTACACGTCCTATGATGTTTACTGTATCATCAGGTTCACCAGAGTCATGATACAAAAGCCTGTCTTCCACAAATGATTTCAGGCCAGCTCTTCCACTTGGTTCTGAAATGTGATTTTCAACAATTTTTAAAGAAGCATCTTCATACCATCCACTATTCCCTCTTCCAAGATCTCCCTCCCCAACATGTAGGGATCTACATTTCAGGACCTCATGGGAAGATTTTAGTCCTGTAGGTAATTCTGTAAGGGGGCGTAACTCAGGTAAACAGTAACTTTCTATTAGTTCTGGGAAGTAACCTTGTTCTAGAAAGGAAGCTTGACTACTTTGGAGACCTATTCCATTAACAGGTAGCTCGTGAGAAAACATCTCCGCATTTTCAAAGCTTAAGCTACAAGGTTCTTCAGCAACATTTTCCTTGACGGGTAGGTGAAACTGTACCTCAGAAGAACCAATCTGGAAGGTCTCATTTCCATCCAAGGAAAATGCATCTTCAGATATCTCATCCATCAAGCCAGCCACCCCACATTTAGCCTCTAACTCTGCAGTCACAGTATGAATTTCAGAAGTTGATGGAGCTCTATTTTTCTCATCATTCCTCTGTTGTTCCATCTGAAAATTATTCCACCGTGTTTGTAAGTGCACGATAGACTCCTCCACATCAGGGGCAAATAACTGCTGGAGTTGAGCAGCCAAGCGAATCAAGCCAGATGTGGTGTCGTGGCAGGTTTCCACATAAATTTGAGAATTTGAACACTCTACCGTCCAGAGAAGGCCGTTGGCACAGCTAGTTTTTACAACAGCTTCAATTAGTGCCTCCCGAGCAACTTTGACATAACCTCCCCGATTAAGTTGTTCGGCACTATAAGTACCCCCAAGTTTGTCACACTCAGAAACTGCACGAAGAAGAAAACCGAGATCTTGTAATCTTATTCTAAATTCATTGCCTAGAGAATCTGCCACTGTTGAATTTGAAAGACAGAAGGAAGATGCAGCAATCAGACAAGCTACATAAGGTTCAGATGTGTCGTCTTTGGCATCTGAAGAAACAGAATCTGAATCTAGAACTTCACTATGAACAGCCAAGTTGTTTAACTGGGGTTCATAACTCAATCCAATATCAACCAATTTAAGAACAAAGGAAGATCTATGAGCGGGTTTGTCTAAATCTCCATTTGGTAAATTATGCTCAACAAATTGTTCGGGATCCACTGACGGCAAACTGAAAAAGGAGCAGATCACACCCATCCAATCTAAACGACCACCTACGGCAACAATTGTGCAGCACCTCACAGTTATAGATGTAAAATCTTGGAAGCTCTCTGGCTCCCAGAAGTTTACAATATCTGAACCAGCTAACCTAGAAGATAAAGCATTTGAACCTCCTCCATCACCACGTTTCATTGCAGAATCACTACATGAGATTAAAAGAAACTCCTGATCTTGATCCCCAGAGACTGAACCCGATAACGTACCTTCACTGTGGGTTAACCATAGAAAACTAGAACCCCTAATATCACCAACATTTGAGACAGATAGCAAATCAAATTTCTGTATGTTCAGTTTCAGACAACCCCATGAACCTGGAAGTTCACTCCGCATAGGAGCTTTCACATTTTCTTCATCATCTGGTTTTACAGAAATTTCTACAGAATCACATTCCAGAAGAACTGATGTTTGAGAAATTGAATCCTCTTCTTTGGTACCAGTTACATCACACGAGAAACACGATAATCCAGTAATAATCTGCTTTAAAAGATTATGCAAGCCAATATACTGTAAACTGTCTAGATCAACCATAACAGATGACAGATGAATGTGTGCAAAGCATGTGGTGCTAAAAATTATCTCCTGGCGGGTTTGAGCACTTATATCATCAAGATCTTTCACAGTAGTAACAGTGGCAAACTCATAACCTTTTCCCATGGATTTATTTCCGCTCCTGCTTTCTTCTGGAGTAGCTAAGAACTTGGCTTTCTCTGCTATCCAAGGGCCAGTCACATGACCTTCCTGCCAAAAGACACTAATGAAAGAAAGACACCCAGTCCTGTTGCTGACTGAAAGAATCTTTTGAGAAGAAAATTTATGCCTCTGAATACTACCATAATCAATTCCACTACCATCTTTCTGTGCAGTTATTACTGAGTACAAGGAAAGATAAACAAAGTTCAGGTGCAAAGAACGAGTGCCAGACGAGGGGAATTGTTTTTGCAAACTCCCATCAAGATGTGGACTACTGTCTTGCATTTCACCCTTTGATGGTAAAGGTGAAGAAAGATCAAGAACAATGAATTGATCCCATGAAGGGTATCCACCATCATCTTCATCACTCTTAAAAGGGAAACACAGAATTATTCTTGCATTGGAGATTGATATGTTACCCCGCAACATTTCTGCTGAAGAAGAGTTTGTAATGCAAGAGCCAGAAATTATTTTCACATGAGAATGAGATGATTCAAACTTCTCATAGGAAGCATCATATGAAACTTTTCGCTTATTATTACCCATTTCAGTAGATTTTCCAACTTCCTTCAAGAGATCTGATAACATCTTTAACAAGGAGAAGCTAAACCAAAAAGTAAGAGGTGGCAGTTTCAGAGAAAAAGATGTCTGCCCTGAAAAACTACCACCAGATGAACTAGACCTCACAGTACATTGGCAGTGAGTGACCCCAGAGGTTGTAAACAACATAATTTTGACCATATCACCCTCGTCCCTGAGTGAAAAATCTGTAGAAACTAACTCACCAAATACATCTGGTGATCGATCTCCAGTAGATGGGGAAAACAGAGGAAGAGCATGTTGAACTTCATCTTGCATATTTTTTATTGAAAAGGTTTTACTGTCAACGTTATTGCCACAATCTCCTCCGTCCTTACGGCAGAAATAATCAGCAGCTTCAATATGCACCATTGTTCCTTCAAACCTCATTTCTTGAGGACATACCTGTTGAACATATGCATATTTCAAATTAGAGTAGATATGTCATGAAGAACAGACCTAAAATTATGTTTCGAAAAAAGGAGGGAGGAGGAAAGGAATTCTCTAAGCAAAATATTACCTGCACAAGAACAGAGATATCCCTGCATTCTATGCCCAAATAATGAATGCTGGAACTGGCATGTACTAGATCACACAGATGATCCAGGTTTTCGTCATGAAAGGACAACACAATAAAAATTCCAGCGAAGGATGCTTTAAGATTAGTTTGAGCGTGCTGCTGTTCTGTTTAGAAACAAGGGAAAGTACATGTCAAACAAAATTACAAGTGTCAAAGACCGAAACGATTGTTTAAGAGGAACAACAAAACAACATGGATCAAATTATGCTCTTAAGCACTATTTATGACCATTTGTGGGCACCAAGATTAAATCTCAAATCATGCTCGAAGTGCATTAATATCTTCTACATGTTAACCAAAGGTCTTACTTTCAAACACCAACAAGCATTGTTGATTGATCAAAACAGGAAGTACAAAACCCTAACTTATTTGGCACTTTCTTTTCCTGCAAAGAACTATGAATTAAATCCCTTCAACCTGTTCTAAAAGAATTGAATTTCAATCAAGCATAACCAAAGATGAAAACAGAGAACATACCAGAAGGAATTTGTAAAGATCCAGATGCAAGGCTGGATGCAGCAGTTATTGCACTGAAAACTGAGCATGTCCAGTTCCACATTCCACTACTTCCCAAAGCTGATTGTGAATTTCTCATTCCATCAAAACACTCAAAAAATTGGTCCACGCTATTAAGAGACCGGAAATTCAACAGGTTAGAAGAATTACATTGGAAAAGAATATAATGCATGATCTTAGAAGGTTAGTTTCAGTATTAGTTCTCCTGCACTCCTACTTCATATGCAGTAATAACAGAAGCAGAACCATTGAAACAAGTTTAAAATAATGTTCCACTTCATGCTCATTTATAAATTTTAAGAAATGATTTGTCAAGAAATCAGGTTTAGATTCTAATTCAAATTCTTAAGACTGATTTTTTTATTTTTATTTTTAAGTAATAGATAAACAGGGAACATGTAGAACAACGACTGTAAATACAGCAAGCAAGCTAGTGGTGTTCTTTCCTTTGGTATTCTCTAAATTTTCTTTCTTGTAGATATGATATGTAGGTTGCTAAATAAAATCTTAGAAGCTTATGATATAAGTTCCTAACATGCCCCTTTCAGAAAAACTATGCATAAAATTCAAGTATGCAGAATCTGAGACCAACCTTGCACCAAAGTCAACTTCTTCTCCAACATCCTGCTTGTTTTTTCCAACAGAAATTGGTACCCAATTAGGAATAAAATGTGAACCGGGTAACCCAGTTTCATCAACAGATTCTCGCACGTTCAAGGAAGTACAGCCTGCAGAAAATCTTCCCTGATTTTTTGTAACTTTATCACTGACAGTCATGGCAGATGCTGATGATTGGAATTGAGAATTAGAATTCAAGTATACAGAGTCTGTTGTCTCACAGTGCATACTATTCTTCCCAACCTTGTCAAAGTTCTTGAAAGTTTCCCATGAAAGTAACAACCATTTAATTATGCTAGGTTGAAATCTTAAATCTACTGGATCAATAGAAACATCTGCATCCACCTTGCGAATGTCCAAGGATCCGTTCTTCCAAGGAATGCTAAGCTTCAAATTCCCTGAAAATCCACCACCTTTCCCTGACATGATTGGAATAGCAGCATTTGGTGGAGAACAATATGAATACAATCCCGAAAAAGGCATTCCTGAAGCGTGTGAAGCACAAGATTGATCGTCAACATCCTCCATCTGAAGAAGCTCAAGTGCAGCTCCATGGAATTTAACAAAGTTTGTAAGTTGGCTAATTCCAAGAAAACTGTGAGCTCTACCTTCACCACCTAAACCAGCATCTTCAGAAACACAAGTTCCGCATTCTGTTTCTGATATCCGAAGCACAAAAGTCCTATGGAAGCCCAGTTTTTCAACATTCTCTAGAGATGGATCAAATGCAACTATTAACCTTTTAATCTTCACGTTAAAGCTTGTAAGAAACCATTTTACCATCTTTGCAATTGTCTTTACACCTTCATGTACATTTTCAGGATTCCTCGGACTTCCTTCCATTTCGTTAGAAAATTTCCCCAAGTCGCTGCAATTATAATAGTTACCATCATTATTGGAACTACAATGTTCATCTGCTCTAGATAAATGATCATTCTCCATGCAAGGAGCAAGCAACAGCTCAAGTTCATCAACCTCAACTTGACATCCTTTACCCTTCCAAGGCATTTTAACTAATAATGATCCAATAGACCCCTCTTTTATAACCAAAGATGCTGCTGGACCAATCTGGAAATTGAAAGCATAAACAACAATATAACCATAAGAAAGAAATTGTATACTAAAAAAAAAAGATACATATAAGAATATTGCCCTTAGTTAAACTATATTTCATTAATATCCTTACCAGGAACCCTAATTATAAAGTTGCACTAAAAAACCTAGAGCCCCATGTGTCTATGACATACAACTGGCAACGGAGTACTAAAAAAAATTAAAAGATATATGAGGATATCGCCCTTGGTTATACTATATTTAATTAATAACCTTACCAAGAAACTCCTGTTACAAAACTCAAAACCTAGAGCCTCCTTGTCTATGACATATAACTTGCACCCTACTACTCTTACAATATTGCTACTTCTATCTAAAAGAGATACCGTGTGAGTGCTTTGCTCCACTGATCTTCATTTTCAATTATTTATCCACCAGAATAGATAATCAACCGTAGCACCTAATGTAAAATTTAAGAGCACTGTTTATAAATTTTAAGAGCTGAAATATTCACCCGTAGCAATTTTACCAATAAAAATAACACATAATCTAAAGCTTAAATCATAATCAAGCATTTTTACTCTTCGGATTCATTAGAAGTTCAAACTTGAACTGAACCGAATTTAAAAAACAAAGAAAGAAAGAATACAAGGCGTGCCTTCTGGTTAAGATAATCGACGTTGAGGGCGAGGTCAGAGAGATGGATGGTCCCCTCTGCGAGCTGAACATCGAGTTGGTCCAAATCAATATCTCCCAAGATAAACTGCCCAAGTTTCTTCTTCAATAGAAACTTAAACACCCTCTTCACCGCCCACCGGGAAACCACTGCCTCAGCTGATTTCGCAATATTATTCCACGCGCCAAACATCTTGTCCTTCCTCTATTCGCTGCCTTTCTCAATCCGAATTCGCAAGCGAATTGGAGAATACGAGAGAATCTAAATTTTCTTTTCCTTTTTTTTTTTTGCTTCGGTTTGAGTTCTAGGGTAAAATTAGGGTTTGGAAACTGTAAATTCTACGGCGGTGATGGAAGATTATGACTTCCATCTAAGGCGCGAAAGCGAAGAGAACGAGAGGGAATTGGAGATTATTGCCACCTTACGAAAAAAAACGCAGAAAGGATCTTCAATTCAAAGAGATTTGATTGAATTCGGATGAAATTGAACTACTTTTCCTTATGGTTTGTAAGCTGTTTGAGAATCGGAGACGTACCTGTCGCTTTTAGTCCTTGTAATTTGTAAAATCCAGCTGTTTTATTATAATTTGGGTAATTTTCTAGGGGTTAATATCTATAAAAGGTCCCTATACTTTTATGAATTTAATACCCTATATTATAATTTGATCAATTTTTGAAATGTAATTTTTTCACTTTGGGGTAACTCTTTGGTTTATTTTTTCAATTAATTTTACATATTTTATTAAAATATATGATGATATCATATATACTTTGATATTTTTATAATTAAAAAATGAATAAGAATTTTGATCTTACAATTAAAAATATACATTTTAAATAGTAAAATATTGAAAATGGACAAAATTCCTCACAAATGCCCTCGTGAATTATTTGCTGAAGTAGGACGATTATTATAATGCCACTTGAAAGACATCGGAAACACAATGTGTCTTTAGTTTTCCTGAGAAAGACGCATGGACCACAATGTGTCTTCCTTCTATACCTTGTATGGTTCTACCTCTGTCTCGTCCATGCATCTTTCTCGCGAGAACTGAAGACGTGTTATGATCTCCACATCGTGTTGAAGACGCATTGTGCTCCTTGTGTCTTTCAGGTTATTGTTCAAAACACCCTACTTAAGAAAATAATTATCGACATGATTAAATTATATATATAAATATCAAATTACATAGTAAAAGAATTAAATCTAAAAAAAATACATGTATATAGCCTTTTATAAAATTTAACCTTATTTGTGCTTAAATTCGAAACCACAGTTGAAGTTGCGCGTAAAATTTAGATTTTATAATGGTGCGGTGT
The DNA here is from genome assembly GCF_006381635.1 of Hibiscus syriacus. Classification (NCBI taxonomy): domain Eukaryota; kingdom Viridiplantae; phylum Streptophyta; class Magnoliopsida; order Malvales; family Malvaceae; genus Hibiscus; species Hibiscus syriacus. Next base: position 83,952 of record NW_024062347.1, read on the forward strand.
TCATTTTATAATAAAATCAAAAGTTTGATATTTATTTTTGTAAATTTTAAAATTTTGGTTCATAAAAATATCATTTTAAAATAGTTTAGTGACCATTTATGAACTTTACCCAAATGTATTATATACAAAAATAGCAACTTATACAGTTTAGCGACAATGTAATCTTTCGTCGCTTTTTATTTGGCATTTTGCAACGAAAGTACTCATCTCCTCCTTTAGGCGTTATTTTAGCAAAGCCAAATAGACATACAGCGACGGTAAAAAAAAGAAACGTCCTTTAAAGTTAAATGCAGGAATCTTTTACTCCTTGTCAGCTTTGCTTCTAAAGAAAGGATTCTTTCAGGATGCTTTGAGCTTTTATCATTGTATTAATAGATAATTTTATAATTTATGAAGGACCAAACACCAATTTTACCATTGTGATGCTGCCATTGCTAAGTTTTATAGCTTTATTTCGAGTTAATCTCCTTGCTGTGGAATATATATATATAGATATATAATAGTTTAAATACAGCCATGCATAAGAAAATACAACTATTCAACGCCATTGAAGTCCTATATATGCTTACATGAACGGGTACACTTTGGATGACACAAACATATCAGGGAAAACATTAAACTATATCTCTTGGGGAAACTTTGAAACAATGAGATATCCTATGGTCACCATGGGGCAGTAACCTCTTCCTGAAACATAAGCTCTTGCTTCTCGGAATTCGCCTTCAGGGTTTCTATATCGGTATCGAGCTTACGCATGGCATCTTTGAGTTTTGCAAGCTTCAGTCCAAGGGAGTTTTTCTCTTCTTTCATGCGTGTATGCTCCGGACTTGCTTCATACTTCTCCGTAATTGTAGCCTCCTGTGATTCCAAGGCAAGGGTATTCAGCCGGTTCAATCTAGTTCAAAGGAATCCGACGTTCATGCCTAATAGCTCGAAGCCTTTCAGGGTCTTGTCCCAGAGCATATAGTCCATTCGGTGGAAATTTTGCACGCTCTAATAGCTTCTGCAATGATAATAGTCTCCATAATTATTTCAGCTGCCAATTTACTGCTAATACTCTTGAGAAGATGATCATGGAGAAATTAGTTCTGGCTGCAACAAAGCTCGTAGTACTTAGTTCTATGGTACTCTGAAAGCTCGGAGTCTATTCTCGAACCGTCCACTAAAACGATGAAGTTGTCAATGCTTTTGATCTCTTTGAAATCAATGGCAGATGCCAAACATCTGATACCATCATCGTGACCATAGCTAGGATATCATATTGATTGACTAAAGGGTCACTATTGGTGTCTAATACTATCATACTGTTATTTTCAACATTGTCATCTGGAAGAAGATCCAAACGCTTGACCCTCTTAGAGGGTCTCTTTGTCTGCTTCATGCGAACTTTTATTGTTGTTTCAAGTTCAACATTCCCGGAAGAAAAAAGGCGAACGCAATTGGAACAACAATATTAGGGAACTTTCAACTTATTAAAAGGAAAAAAAAGTGGGGAAAGAAGAAATGAGAAGTTTAAAGAGAACATACTTGAGCGAACCGGTTTCGCATGAATATTCACATCTAGTGAACCAAAAGATCTATCTACTTTGTTTAATTCGAATACTCTGACCATGTAAACCTACAAGAAAGTAATGAAAACAATATGTTTGTGATGGCAATAAAGAGATTTCTTCATGTGTTAAAACTTATGAAGTAAGGCTCTAAATCAAATAGTACCTTAAACTTCAAAGAACTGACCAAATGGAAAATCAGGACATCCCCTTCGACTAATTTATGATTAGCCGAGAATGATTTCCATCCGGCACTCAATGCTGTTCTTTGTGCAATATAAAATGCTATACATTCTTCCCCATTTTCGTCTTCCAAAGCTACTGTTGTATCTTGCTTGGGCATACGCAATTTGCAGAAAGGCATAGGAAGATGTTGTCACCATAAGACTAAAGAGTTAGAACTTTGGAAAGGCTTTCTTGCACGATTGATATAATTCTGAATTGGCTATTTGGCTTGCAAACATATTTCACGCTTACCAGCCAAAATCCATGGGTAACGTTCGAGCGAACCATGGTCTTGATACAGCTCGGGAATCTGCTCGCTAGATTTGCATTAATCTCCTCCACTCGTTCCATAACATTAGGCTTGACATGATCAAAGATTATCATTTTTAGCTCTCTCTTATTAGCAGCATTTCATGAGTTAACACTAGCCAAATCCTAACCGAGACTTGAAACGATATCACTAATCCTAATCGAGACTAGCATTTGAAATTACAGTGCAGAACCCAATCAAGATGCTTTAAAAAAACTGGGAAGAAGGTCATTTAAGCTTGTAGCTGACCGTTAATACTTAATAGACATATAAATAGGCTCAATGTTAAACTCGTTTTTACTTGACAACAACTATCAAGAATCCATACCAAGTGTGAAAACTATCTCGATGCTCCTTAATCCTGAGGTCCCAGGTGAGCTCACTAGTGTGACACCGACACGGTTATCTGGCAACCGGAAAGGGAAAAAGGAAAACCTATTGCGGAAAACCAGGAAATGGCTACCGGAGTTCCCATATGTCAGTAGACATCAGCTACCTTAGCAACTAAAGTCTAAAGGGCTTCGACACATCCTAAGAAAGATATTCGATCCTGTGTGGTTTCAACAACAAGAAACTGGTTAAATCTAAAGCTAACCAGAGTTAGATTTGTTCCTCAGAGAGTCCTGATGTGGAACAGATAACCCAGAAATCATCTGCACGTACGATTTCTTGGGGGCACATTATTGTCAATCTCCCTAGCTATTCAAAACAATTCGGGAACCCCAAACCCTGTAAATCCCAGAGCTAGAACAAAAAGTGAAAAACAAAAGTAAACCCAGAAATAATTCTTACATAAACCAAACAGGGAAACAACATTCGACAGTTATCTCAGAGCAACAAGTGAAGAAATCATGGCGGAAACAGGGTGTTCTCACTTGTGGGTTAGTTTTATCAGGAGGATCCATCGACATTTCAGAAATCTGGGGCTCCTCTGCCTTGCTTCCCATTGGCTTTCATCAATCTTTGCTTACAACAAACGGATGCACAGTAATCAGTGGCGTGAATCACATATACAAGGGAATAAACAACGGGAAAGCCTTGAAACTGGTGAAATTTACGAACCTGGTACTGTTTTGAAGCTTTCAGGTTTTGTTGGTCTTTCGGGAACGACTGTTTCTTTTGTTGTTTTCTCTCCAAGTTATTCGTTTTGTTCCCGACAGTAAGAAAAGTGAATTATAAGTGGCTTCGATGTGGAGATCTTTATTACATTCTTGATCTTTGCTTTTCTTACACATAATTTCGATTCTTCAGGAAACCTGTCATTGATTCACTAAACATTTATTTTGTATTGGTATTTATGGGTTGATCACGAGTCAAAATATGGAGTTCTGTCTCGAATTTACATTGACACAAAATTTTCATTATTTGTTGCACATGTTTCCATTTTTTTACGTAAAATTATTCTTGTTTTTTATAAATTTTTTGGAGAGTTCTTATATAATTAAAATTTCTAGAAAACATCTTTAGATATAAGAGTATTGTTGGACATAAGATCTTCATATTTTTCGAAATCGATCCGTATGACACGCCAACCGTGACAGCATCCGTCGACCCTTCCACTCCACATGTTGAATAAAATCAAGCATAAGCGAGCATCTCAGATAGATGGTAGGTACATGCTGTGGTGCTCTTGGTTATTATGTTCCGTGTTGTTTGTTGTATGCTCACATCAAGCCCTTCCGAATCATGTATGTTGTGTTGTTTGGTTCGATTCATGATTCGAGTTTTTATAAACATCCTAAAGTACTCGTTTCTCCTCTAGATGGCATCTGCAACGTTAACAATATCGGTGTTTACATCGGCTGCCAGTGTACTGTATATGTTCCTATGGAGATTTGCATGCAGATATGGTTTCTGGGAACAGCAGAGATCACACTATTTCTTCCTACGACAAACCATTCAACAAGAACAGTGAATTTGATTGTACCTCTCTATTCGTTCGAATGAATTCGGCCTTTCCTTCAGGGATGTTCTAATGACTTCCACTTCACCGGAGCCAACATCTACTAAACTGCCATTCTCTCACTGGTTTGCTTAGCTGCTCTGTAATCTGAGGCCAGGGGGTGCATCTGTTTCATCTAAGCCATTCATTCTCACAGTGTATACCTCTTCCAAATTGACAAAACACGAACACAACATTGTTTGTTCAAACTCGGTTCATTTACACCCCTAATATCATGCACCAACCAGATTCATATATGAACCCAGGTTATTCACCAGGCAAGACCCAAAAAAGGACTCAAATCTGGTTTTCTGGTTTTGGGTATTAATTATTTTCCAAATGCATTCAAATCAATTGATAGTTTCATACCCAAATCCTAAAACAAACCCTGGAAAAACCAAAACTATAAGCTGAAGAACATGATATTATATTATGGTTTTTGTTTAGCATGATCCTATACAACCCAGAAACATGAAAAACAATAAGAACAAAGAGCAAAGACCCACAGTAAAGTTGTTGTCCACGTACATACATACCATATGGAGTTGTTGAAGGAGGTGGAAAAGCTGATAAATGGGGACATGGTCATTTTCTTCTTCTTCTTCTTAATCAAATGAACATTCTCCTTCCATTTTCAAGGGCTCCTCTTGTTCTTTAACTTTGATTTCCATGTCGATGTTCATCAATAAGACCAAAAAGCAAACAATCTCTGAGTATTTTTTTACCAAAATGACAAATGATACTGTACTACTAATGAATACCCAAAAACAATGTCACTGTAGTAATCTGTCTATCTGCAACTCTCTACGTTCTCTGCTTTTTTGTACAAGTTTCTGCGAGGGATGCTAATGGCGTGCCCTGCTCTGGCCTGCCTTCTCTATACATGAGTGAGATAGATGTGAGAGGAAATATGAAGGTTGTTTATATTACTATAAATATCAAAATTAAATATTCCATTTAATGAAATTATTGATAAAAATAAATTTGTTTATATATTTATTTGTAATTTAGAAAGGAAAAGCGCAATTAATTAAAAGTGGAGTAAATTATGTATTTAATTAACTAATTATTTTTATGATTTTGTTTCGGTCATTTAACTATTCATGTTGTTTTGTTTTGGTAACCGAACTATTAATTTTTTAAAAAAAATCTAACGTTATGTGTTGATTTTATTTTTGTTGTCCACCGTTAAAAAATTAACAATAATGCTTTTATCAATAGTAAATCAACACTACTGGGACATGCTTCTATTAAGAAAAAGCTTTAGAGTAAATTGCGTATTTAGTTAACGAATTATTCTTACGATTCTATTTTGATCACTCAATTATTCTTCAAATTTTGTTTTAGTCACCTGATTTTTTTCAAAAGAACATATAACGTTACATTTTTATTTCTTTATTATTGTTTGAAAATTAATGATAATTTTTATCAATAGTAAATCAACACTACTGGACATGCTTCTATCAACTAGAGGTTTGTCTCTATCTAAATGTTTATAGAGTTATTTTTCTTTATCTAAATTTTCTCGTATTTCGATAGTTAGATCTATTTTAATTATTTGAATCTAACTAGATCAAAATTCTGTAAATATTCTACTCGGGTTGATTCAACTCAAATTTGAGTTGAATTTAGTAAAATCCAATTCGATTCGATAAGTTCACGAATAATTTATTAATTTTTAACAAGCACGAGTCGAACACAATTCAATTTGTTCGATAAACGCCCTTAGTCGTGATTCAACCTAATTTGTTCAATTATAACGAAAAAATATGACATGAATTATTAATTTTTAAATGTAAATGATTATTTGCTATACATATTACGTAAAATATAATTTATATAATTTTATATATTTAATATTGAATCTTAAATTTTGTATTTTATATATAAGTGAACCCATCGAGCGATCTCGATGGTAAAAAAGAATATTTTTCTATAAATCTCGAATTCGAACAATTCTAAATAGATAATACCTTATAATCATCCTCAAATTATTAAAAAATTATATGAAAGAGTACGAACCAAACGAGACTTCATTGATTAAGAGATTTGTTGTTATCTTTTGAGGTTTCTGGTTTGAACAACGATACATAAATATCCAAAAATGAGATCCGTGATCAAAGAATTCAGAGTTTTTAGACAAATATTATCTTGTATTCATTCCAAAATTATCAAAAGAAAATTATATGAAAGAAACAACATTAAAATGAGCATAATTATATAAATTAAATTTTATAGATTTATATATCAAATAATTGTTTTTGGATTTAAACTCCTGAAAGTACATTTGAGAGTAATAAAAATTTAATATCAAGCCTTTGGAACAGTCAACAAATCATCTCCCTGAAAACACACGTTTGAATATTTTTTTTCGTGCACACCACACAAAGGTGTGAATTGTTCACTTCTTTAACGACCATCGCTATTATTCAGTACATTTTCCTGCCAAGAAACTTGCACCCTTCTTCTGTCACAGTCGTGTATTAATAAAGACGGAAATAAAATAAAAGATTTTCGTATTCCAAAAGGGGAATATTTTCTTAACAGAATATGTAAAATGAGGGTAGTTTTATTGTACGATATTTAATATAAGATTAACAAAAAATATTATTGAAAATATTAATATTTTTAAATATTTTTGGTAGAACGTTATCATAAATGTTAATTTTATTACCTAAAATGAATATTATCAATATTAACATTTTCGGTAGAAAAAATAACATTTAAGAATCGCCAGATATTAATATTTTCAGTAGAAAAAAAAATAACATTTTAGATAACGTTACACCGAAAATATTAAAAAAATATTAACATTTTCGATAACAGTCTTTTCTTAGCATTATATTAAATTACCTTTCCTTATACATCTCTACAAACCGGCAATGATGAAACCAACCAATTTAAAAGAATCAAACCCTTTTTAGTCCCTCCCCATTCTATTATTTTGTTGCCTATTTTTATGCTCCAATCTCAAAATAAAAGGTTATCGTACGCCAAAAGGTTCTTAACAGAGTCTGCAAAATGGGGATAGTTATGATGTAATGTAGTTTAATATAAGATTAATAAAAATTATTATCAAAAATATTAATATTTTTTAATATTTTCGATAGAATATTATCGAAAATGTTAATATTATTTTAACATTTACAGTAGAACGCTACTTAAAATGTTAATATTTTTTAATATTTTCGGTAGAGGACTACCGAAAATATTAATTTCGGTAGAGGGCTATCGAAAATGTTAATTTCGGTAGAGGACTACCGGAAATGTTAATTTCACTACCTAAAATGAATATTTTTTATATTAACATTTTCGGTAGAAAAAATAATATTTTAAGTAATACCCTATCAAAAATGTTAAAAAAATATTAATATTTCCGATAACACATTTTCTTAGCCTTATATTAGATTATCTTCCTTTAGACATACCTGCAAAATGGCAATGATGAAACCAACCCATTTAAAAGAATCAAACCCTTTTTAGTCCCTCCCCATTCTATTGTTTTGTTGCCTATTTCTATGCCCCAAACTCAAAATATTTCACATTCTCGTAAAAGGAAAATTGATCCAATATATTTTATAATTATTAATATTTTATTATTTATTAATTAATCAATTCAAATTGATATTGTAAAATTTTACTATAGAATTATCTACTTAATGTAATCCATTCACAATATAAAAGTTTAAAAAGTTTACATTATTTAAGAGATTTAAAATCAATCTAAATAATAATTTTTGTTACAATTGACATTAAATCTCATATCGATCCTGGAAACTCTCTTTTTTTCTTATAAAATTTAGTTATTTATTTTATAATAATTAAAATTTAATTTTATAAAAAATTATCGGAATTTGATCATCATATTATTAGTAACAACAATTTATATAGAAAAGTTAATAAAAAAATAAGCAGTCCAACGATCTATATAATACATTAATAAAAGAAATCAACTCTCAAATTTATACATTTTCAAAAAAAATTAATAAATTAAAATAAAAAAAATCATTTCTCAATAATTTTCGTATAACAGAGACAATTCTTAAATATTCAAAAAGCATATAGAGTATTCGGAATTTTGGATGAACGTACCAAATTCATGGAAGCTTTGTCCATGTGTTTTCTTTACGATTTGCAGTGCTGAAACTTGTACTGATTGACATGTGTTTTAGGCATTTCGTGTAGAATTGACACTTAAAAAATTCAGGCATAAAGTTAAAATTCTCACAAAAATGACACCTTTCTTCATTCTTTCAGGTGATGCTTATCCTTCTCCAGTGGTCCCCGGCAGGCTGGCACAGGAATTGAACAACTTTACTTTGCTCAAGTTTTCCGATAATCACAGAAAAATTAGATTAAATCTAAGAAATAAGTTAAATTAATACTGTTTTTAATCTATATCAAACTCAGTTACTCGCCCTGTGGAGGATGTTAATGGGAGAAAGAATCAATTCGAATGACGGCAAGAGGAAGCTGAAAGAAAGAAGAACACATTTCCAATAGAACCAAATCCCCATTAATGCTTAGTGGAAATTTAGACAGATACTCAAATTGGGGATAAAAGTTGAGTAACTTTCTTTTCCCAAAAGGATTTTCTAGCCTTTTTTTTCTTCTTTTTACCCAAACAGAAAAAGGTTGCTTTCTTCTTAACTGTACAAATTAAGTGAATACTCACATCAAAACAAACCAACAGTCCCTTCACTTTCATTTGTCTGTCAAATGGCATAAGCCGTTCTACCGCGTGTAACTCTAACCTTTTTCTCTCTCTCTTCTTCTGTGATGATGTTTCAGGGCTTTAAGCGAACCCACTGGTATCGACCGTCGACAGGCATATCCTTGACAATATCATAGTTGTACCTGCAAATAATAATAATAATAATAATAAATGTGGTGCAAAAATTATATAAAAAATGAAGTTTGTTACTTAGAGACTGGGGTTTCCTGATTCTAATAATGCTAAAGTGCGACATTCCTTATCCTACGCACACTTACTTCTCAGTGAATCGTTTTTGCTCGTACTTTTCGTTGACGGAGAAGAACTCGTCGATCTCCGCTTGCGACGGCGTTTTCGGCTTCTGCTTAGCTGGTGATGATAGCGGATTTTTCTCCCGCGATTCCATTTCCTCTGACTCTCCACTGAGCTCGCTTGATAATGGCGTTGTTTCCCTACTGAAATAAGATAGATGAAATTATGATAATGAAGAGTATAAAACGGTGAGTTGACGATTCGGCTGTTCTTGACTTTTTGAAGGAAAAATGACGAGTCATTATTGAAGGAAATTGTGAAAATTAACCTGAATTTGTTAATGTTGATGCGCGTTGAGATTTCAGTTTCCAAACTCTTGGCCTGCAAAAGCACATTCATGAACTATAGTCAGGAAACTAATTAGTGTATCTAATAGTAATAACTAATAATTATTAAAAAAACGATCGTTAAAAGCTCATAGGAAACGGTTCTTTTTCTTAGTTTCCTTTGTAAGCGTGTTCTTTTTTTTCCCTCAGTGACCAAACGGGAGAACAAAAGAAAAATGCAGAAGAAAAACAAAACGGAAATTCGAACTTCACCTCTAGATCTACGAATCTCAAGCTATCCTTCACGATACCACATGACTCATTACCATAACAACGAGGGAAAGAAGACACGCCGGAGCAGAGACGGAAACACCTGTCGCCGCCTCCAGCGGCGAGCACTACACCGGAACTCGAGGAACCAGCAGCAACGGTAATAGCCTCGTTCAGAGAATTTGAGAGGAAACGAGGTTCTTCGAGCTCAATGTCCGGTGAAGTTAATTCCAATTCCTGCAATTCTCGCGTACTCTTTCTTCTCTTCGTTAACAAGAACCTTGTGTTCGAAACTTCCATCTCCGCTCTTTCTGCACTTCGTTTATAGCTCCCCATACAATCAACTATTTTTGTTCGCTTCTCTGTGTAACTTTTTCCTTCTGAAATTTTGCTCTATTTTTTCCCCTTTTAACTTTGTTTTTCGTTGTGTTTTAACGGAGGGGAGAATGTTAAAAAAGGCAATCAAGTGACGGATGGTTTATCTGCAGCCGTTGATATCTTGGACGGTGGAGATTTTATTTTTATTTTTTTGTACTTTGTTTGTAAATGTATACGTGGTTCTAACTCCGTTATTCTTTAACACTGTGACGGGACAGACTAGCGACATAAATGACGCCCGTTACCGTCTTTGGTCTGCCATTACGTCACCTCTCTACGGCTGGTTGGTGCTGAATTTCTTTATAAAACTACTAGTTGCTAACTCGACCATTATACATTTAAACCTATTTAAATTTATAATATTTTAAATGTTATAAGGTTATTAATTGGATTAAAAGTTAACTCAAGATTAATAATTATATTTAAAAGTCAGATATTTTAAAATATTATAATAATGATATTAATACAATTAAGTCTTAATTAATAATTTAGAGTTATATTTTTAAAAATATTTGATATAGTTATATTTAGAGGTTAATGATTTAACCTCTATAATTAAGAGATTGAGAAAAGATATAGTTCCTAGAAGATTTTGTTATGTGTGAGAGTTTGTAATTTTTTAGACTAAAGATGACAACAAAACAAGAAATAAGAGTTAATTCTGTAGGAGGTCCTCAAATTATAATTTCTATTTTAAATTGATCTATAAACTTTAAAATATTTTATATTAATTTATAAATTATGGCCATAATTTTAAATTAGTTTTTTAATTTTAAAATATTCTATAATAATCCTAAAATTATCAAATACTATTTCATTTTGATCCTTACAATAATCTACCATTAACTCTACTGACTTTTGAAGATCTTTGAATTAAACATGTGATCTTATAAAAAAAATTAATATTTTTTAAAGGTCTTGATAATTTTTTAAAATTTCATGTATTAAATTCTCAAGACACTTCAAAAACATATTAAATTTCTTGTCCAATAGAATTAACAACACGTTAAAAGATGGATAAAAATGGAATGATACTATTAATAATTTTCGAAGTGATATAAAATATTTTAAAGTTTAGGGATCAATTTAAAATGAGGCCATGATTTGACCTAGATAATTTAAATATGTTTTGTATCAGAGATGGACTGAGAAGAGCTGACAGGGGAGGCCATCTTCCGTAAAACTTTAAATTCTAATATAAGCTAGATGTTTTTTTCCCGATAATTTGTATTCACCTTTTAAAATTTTATAAGTTTACCCTCTAATATAGAATCTTGCATCTGTTTCTCTCTATATAAAAATCGAACTGACCTAATCGATATGATATTAATAATTTAAATATTGTACATTTTTTACCACCTTTTATGAATCATTTCCTCCTTTAAAATTGAAGTTATTTGATACACCAAGAGTCATGTACTTTGCATCGCAGTGACAAAGGTAGATAAGAACATTGATGCATGCATTGAAACGCCCCCCATATGCACCTGCAAGTCGCTACGACAGGATCAGAGACATGGTTCACAGTTGACAAATGGGTAGGTTTTAGTTATGATGAAAGAATCACAATATATGAATATATGTTTGTATGTATGAAATGAACTCTTTTGGGTTGGGCAATCGGCTTTTACATTAACGGTCCCAATACATCTGATATCAAGTTACAGCATTCAACTTTGAGTGCACCGGCGAAAATCAGGTAAGGTTTTCAATTCCGACCTTTCAAGGCCTCCACATGCACATTTATGACCTACCTGCATCAACCAGCTAACAAGGAACTCCTCAATTACCGTATTTACTTGTATTTCGAATAGTTGCATCTATAGGGTGTGTATGTTAAGAAATATTTTGAATAGATATTACTCTTGTAATCACCCTAAATTATTAAAAAAAATTATATATAATCTGAATTTTTCATTTTTCTCTTCTTCTTAAAATATATATATTTGATGATAAAAGTATGATAAGGAAAGATGTTTTCTTTTTCAAAGAGAACAATATGTTGATCGAATTATATATTCTTAATTTGAGTGTATAAATTTAAAAGAGTTGTGTTAATTTTAGGGGGACTAAATAACTTTTAAGACGTTGGTTTTTATCACGACATAATAAAATTATTTTATTTATTTATTTAATAGTAAGTGTTAATGTATTTATTTTACAACAATATATTAGTAAATATTGTACAATTCTTTGTTCTACGGCGAAAGTTATATGTTGGCGTCTCTACTTCTAATATAGGAAAAAGGTCATGTAGGTTACCAAAATGAACAAAATGATCATTTCCGTGATAGTTGAACTTTTTTGTTAACTTTGCATTGTAGACCTAATGAAATTATATGGAATCAATTCAAAATATAACATGTCGTTGTTTATCAGATTTATTATAATTTTAAAAACTCAAATTATTACGTTAAATAAGTGAACTCATCAAATGATTTCAGTGATAAAAGGAAATATTGTTCTTCTTAGAGGTTATGATCGAGTAATTAAGTCAGCAATGTATGCATACGTTGTCAATTGATTAAGAAAGTTTTGAATATATACTATCTTATAATCACCGAAGACTATACTATACTTTTACCCATATCATTCGAAGGATTGAGATTGAATGTACTTTTTATAAATGCGTTGTCATTTTGCTTTGCGACAATATTATAATTTTATCCTTTATAAAATATCTGATAATGCAATGTCTATTGAATTTATCAAGTGACTTCAGTAATAAAAAAATATCATTTTTAATAAAGGTCTAAGACTTGAATAGTTGCATTTGAAAGACATGTACATTATCAATTAATTTAAAAAAAATAAACAAATATTACCTTATAATCATATCATATTATTAAAAAAAATAATAACACATTGTCTCTCATAAAGTGTTGAGTAGTTAGTTTAACTTTAGCTTAAACTAATGTTTGATTTGACCTAATAATATACGATACAGAGAAGTTCTACAGTGTGGCACCCTTAATATACAACTAAAAAAAGACGTTACCGATTTTGTTATTATTTAAATAATAAAACCGATAAAAAATTACCTAAAACATTATTATCTCTACCTAAAACATTAATGTTTTTTAACATTTTCGATAAAGTGCTCAATAATAACAAAACCGATAGAAAAAATAATAAAACCGATAAAACGCCCAATAATAACAAAACCAATAGAAATAATAATGTTTCATGTAATTTTTTACCGATTTTATTATTTAAATAATAACAAAACTGGCTGCGCCTTTTTTTAGCCATAAATTAAACTGTTATACGTGATCATTTCCCGTACTATACAATTTACAAAAGGATTGTATATATAATTGTATAAATATAATAATTAAATAATTTTAAGAAAATCAATATTTTCTTCTATCACTTAAGTGAGTTAATGGATATATCAGTTTAAAATGACTCAAATAATCCAATCTAAGAAAAATTAATTGACAATTCTAAATAATCTAACACAACCCGAAACCAACACAAAAAACCCTAATTTTACATCTTTCATTTATTATAGATTATCAAGTAGCAGCACATTTCATTGAAATAAAAAGTAACACCAATACTCACCCCCATAGTCATAGCTAGCGCATGCTTTTTCAATTGATAGAGTGGTACTTGTAACAATTAAGAGAAATACTAGTTTTAAGCCTTACCCTGGTTGATGAAATCTGCAACTTTCTTCAGCTTAGCCGCAGCATTTTCGCAATTGGGGTTGTGCAGATGGAAGACATGATCCTCTCCTTTAGCCTCCATCAGCTCCACTTCACCGCCCCATCCACTTTGCTTCAACTTCTCGCAGTAATACAAGCCTCTCTGTTTCAGAATATCCTTCTCAGCAACGCAAACGAGCACCCGGTTGCACCCCAAGTTCCCGAAGCTCGGGTCATCAATGGGGTTGATCCATTGGTCATCGGTCCCACTGGTATTCGGACAGGACAATCTCCAAAGCACATCTATTTTGTCCCTTATGGCCGGATCCTTAGTCTCGTCGCCGACTGGTTCTTTTCCCCAGAAATAAGGATGAGCTAAAACGATACCGTCGAGATGAACACCATCGATCTTTTCTTTGGTCATTTTAACAGCCATGTGGTGGGCAATATTGGCTCCGGCGCTATCACCCGAGAAATAAATGTTGTTCAAATCAGCATGGCGGTTCAGCCATTCTTGAGGGCCGTTTCCGTCGCGATGGGAAGCGACCCATTTAACGGCTTCCCACGAATCGTCGTAGGCAGCGGGGAGGGGGTGCTCCGGGGCTAGCCGGTAATCGACTGAGACGGCCACGATGTTAGCCTCGGCGACCAAGGGGTTTAAGTAATTGTGATACGTGGGGGAGTAGGCGGTCTCTACGCAAAAGCCTCCGCCGTGGAAATACACGAGGAGAGGGTGTTTTCCGGTGGCGTTTGGGGGGATGTAAATCCTTGCGGACTGGGAGGCTTCTTGGGAGTAAACGACGTCTTTGGATTCGACGTTGGTTTTGGGGTCGAGGCCCGGTGGGGCGATTTGAGTGCCTAAAAACCTCTCGATGCGACCATCCTTGTAGGAGCGGAGCATAGGAGGGAAATCGATGAGTATTTCTGATGCGGCGGCTTCCATGGCAGTGAAAAAAGATAAAGATTAGCAAGCACTCAGATTGGCTTGTTCAGTACTTGAGGTTGAGGATGACTCTACTGCATGACAACTATCTTTTTATAATACTCAAATTTTGATTGGCTGTTCAAAAGCAAAGCTGGAAATGGATTTTTTTGTTTCTTTCTTCTCCTTTGTTAATATCATTTATAAATTATTCAACGGTTGAATTTTATTTGTTTCGTACTTATAAATTATTAATTTTTAATTACTTATTTAACAGAAAAAATAATAGTATTATAAATCATTACTTTGGCTTAATGAATAATACGATTCATAAAATATACATTTTTTCTTAATTTCCTAACTAAAATTTCCTTATTCCATTTTAGTACCCAAAATATGACTATATTATAGATTTAACCCAAAAATTTAGTGATGTTAAAAAAATTCAACCAACAAAAAATATCATGTTATGTCTATCTTTATGGATGGACATAGGTCAGGTTAGAACAAATTGAATTTTCGACCAATCCAACTCGACTTAAGAAAAGTATTCCTTCCACCTGATCCAATTTTTTGGATAAAACCCACACTCGACCTGATATATATATATATATTATGCGTTAAATTAAATATATAATTAATATATAGAGAGAGGGGATATATTATTACAATTATATCTAAATACGATGGATAATTACATTACTATCTCTGATTAAATCAGATCAAATATTTTTCATCATAAACCTGAATACGATCCAACACAATCTTATCTTCTAAAATTCAATTCAATTCAATTCAATTCACCATGAATTCAAATTTAAAAAAATATTTAATTTAATAAAAATATATTCAATCAAAATCTGTCGAATCTATACTTCATGTTCTTAGATCTAGACCCGACATGACATCTTTTGGTTGATTGAAATTTTGTAATTTTGGTTATATTTCTAGACTAAAATTTATAACATGATCATAATTTAAATTTCAAAATAAACAAAAAAAAGAGAAGCTATATAATTTTAAGGGTAAATTTATGTATTAGGTCTAAATAATCAATAAATATATTTATTATATTATATTATATTATATATTCTTAATTAGCGTGGACTTACTTGCTCATTTTAGCAAATAAGAATATAAGATAAAGAGAAAGGTGAAGAAATCTAAACTTTCCACACAGACCCATGATTGAGTTTATCGTTATACCCAATAATTTGGACCACGTGATTATGAGTTAAATTTTTATAATATTTAAATTTTAATTATATATTAGAGATAAATTCATTCTACCTTATGATAATTAGAAAAAAATCAAATTATATATATTTATATATTATTAAAGTTTCATAAAAAATATATAAAACTAATGTATTGTAACATATTAAAATTATGATATCTAAATTTAGTATTTAAAATATAATATCAAGGTATTATAATTTTGATATCAAATTTGATTTCAAGTAACGGTCGCTTTAGTCTATCAAAAGTAGTTGCATCGGTGTTGAAATACAAGACCCTCTTGTGGAATCAATGGAAGTCGCTTTCATTATTTTCAACACTGTTTTTTTATTCATACAATGAATTAAATGAAAAAAATAAAATAAATTACATTAAAGTTATTTAATTATGTTGAATTAATCATTTTAAAAATTATAAAATAAATATTAAACTTATGATATCACGATAAATCATTAAATTTGATTGAAACGTTACAGATTATCAAATTTTATCGGCCTGTTATAAAATAATCATTAAATAATTGAACTCGATCTTCAATCGCCAGGTACATTTGCTATTACTGAAGAGAGTTGGTCAATACGCTTTGTGGTCTATTACTGGCAATTACGGAAACATAGATGTATAGTTATTTTTTGTCCCAATTATGTGGGAAAGGAGAGTTCTATCGTACGTTGCGATCGCATAGCTGATGATATTATTAGAACGAATGAGGAAGCGGCTAGTTCAAGTTCACGAGTCGTTCATGCTCCAATAAAGTGGATTCGCCCACTGATTGGTTGGATTAAAACTAATTCGAACGGAATACTTCATCCTATTGATAATGAGGCAGCTGTTGGGGCCTTCTTCGAAACCATAGAGGGGAATGTATTTTCGGATTTACTTGGAGCCTAGGGAGGGGTTCTGTCGTCACAGCTGAACTTTGGGCGTCACACGATCCACTAATCCATGCTTTTGGATAGTCCTTTAAACGAATCGAACTTACACGAACGAATGTATGTTCATGTTCGTTCATTTAATAAATAAACGAACACGAATATAAACGAACAAATTTTTTTTGTTCATGTTCGTTCATTAAGGAATATAGCTTGTTCATGTTCGTTCATATTCGTTTCTTTAAATGATAAACGAACATAAACGAACACAAGCGAACGAACATAAATGAACATAATACATGAACATAAATGAGCACAATAAATGAACATAAACGAACAACACACACACAAAAAACAACTTATTCGAACACAACAAATGAATGTAAAAAAAGTAAACAACAAGAATAACAACTTAAAATTTATTAATAATCTGTAACTTTAGAGTTAATTTGTTCAAATACGACAAAACATACATAAATCATAAATAAGTTATATGAACATAATAAAGTCTTAAAGTTAATTTGTTCAACAAAACAATCATCTTGAAATCCAAACAACTTCAATAATCTTCGTAACATATTCAACTTGCCCTATGTTCGAACATAAATGAACGAACATAAATTAACATAAATGAACGAACATAAACGAACATATAATCGAACGTTCACGAACGTAAATGAACGAACAAACCCTTTGTTTGTGTTCGTTCATTTAATTAAACGAACGCAAAATCTTGTTCATGTTGGTTCATTTAATAAATAAACAAACATAAACGAATTTCCTGTCGCACGATTGATAAACGGTTAGCTGAACGTTGAGTTAAGCCTACTTTTGGAGATGGGTTTCAGACTAGTGCGTGCAGCTTGACACTGACAATAGTGAAATTGCTTGTATCTTAGATAACACGTCTAAGGCCTTGTTGGAAATGCTTTAATTACTACTATTCATGAACTCCGAGACCGTGATTGGATTGTAAGAACTTCACAAGTTCGAGTTTGAGTCATTGTATATGAGTAAATCCTTGTTGGGAGACACACTCACCAAAATCAGATGTGCAACGCTAGTAAGTTCAAATTAATCAAGACGATACCTTAAAACCTATAAGGCAACCAAAAATAACAATAGATCTATAAAAATAAATTTATTTTTAATGAATCGACATGATAAGGTATTAATGTCACTTGTAATACAAATTAATGTCACTTGTAATACAAATTAACATATTTATTAGGACTATTACCTCTTTATACAAATTGAATATTGAATCAATTTATAAGTATTTATAGTTTTATCCCTTATCAAATTATAAATACAATTTGTGATATCTATATCTTTATTTTCATGAATTTTAAATATGTAATATAATTAATTATTTAATTTCATATTATACTTTATAATAAAATTATATATTATAGTAATTAGAAATTTAGTAATACCCATAAAGCATAGATGAACATTTTATTCTAAAACAGATGAACCCAAATTAACCACAACTGATCCATGGAGGCATGATGGGTTGGGTTTCAAGTTTTCAAGGGTTCATAAATGAAGAAACTCGGTTCATCAAGTCCACGGCTTTTTCGCAATCCGGTTTTAACAAGAAAAAAACATGTCCCTCTCCTTGAGTTTCCGCCATCTCTATAACTCCATTCCACCCGCTCTTCTTCACTGCTTCATAGTAACTCACTCCCCTTTCTCTCAAGAAGTCTTTATCCGCAACACAAACCAGAACCCTTTCGCAAATCAGACCGGCAGCTAGCTTGTCAACGTCGCAACCCGGGTTCAACATCGGGTCATTCCAACCGCTGCTTGTCGGAAAAATGAACTCAATCAGCTCATCGCGCTCATGGTTCGTGAAATAAGGGTTTAACAAAAGCAAACCAACGAATCTGAGTCTAATCAGGTCATCCACTGATGCACCAGAAGCTTTCATTATCATGTTATGTGCAATGTTGGCACCAGCACTGTCTCCGGCCAAGAAGACTCGATCGAAGTCGGCTCTTTCGTTGAGCCATGGCTCGGGACCGTCCCTTTTAGCGTGCAAAGCCACCCACTTGATCGCGGTCCATACGTCGTCGTATGCAATGGGGAGCTTGTACTCCGGGGCTTTTCTGTACTCTACCGAAACTGCTATTACTTTGGCTTTATTGACCACGGAAGTGAGGTATTTATGATAAGTAGGAGAGAAAGGAGACTCTAGGCAAAACGCGCCGCCGTGGATGTAGATGAGAAGCGGGATTTTGGCGGTGGGGTCTGCGGTTTGGGGGAGAAAAATACGAGCCGAGGTGAGGGTAGACACCGGTGTGTCCTTGGATCGAACGGCGAGTTGAGGGTCGTCGCATGGTGGCACCGTTTCAGTTTCCCGGAGTCTCTCGACTCGACCGTCTTTATAAACTTGGAACATGGGAAATGAAGGGACGAACACCTTGGCTATTTCTGGGGAACAGTTTGAAGCCATTTTGGAGAAGAAGATGGATTCTAAATCTCAGGAAAGAGGTTCATATATCACATTCATTGATGTAAGACTCGGAGCGGTGGTAGAATAGACTCTTGTAATAAATAATAATAATAATAAAAAGTAAATTACACTTAAATTTTTTGATGATTTTGTTAAAAATTTTAAAAATTAAAAATATTATTTTAATATAATTTAATGATCATACTTTAAGACAAAGGTCATTCTAATATTTATTTTTTATTAAAATTTTAAACAACTATTATTCACGAAAGAGAAACAAGAAAATATAATTTTTATTGTTAATGAATATCGAACTCACAATATAAAAAAATATCAATTGAGAAATCTTATTATTATTTATTCTAAAGATTATTGATTACTTTCTATTAGTTTATAATGATCCATTTTATTTCCAATTATATGTAATCGAACTATTGTATTCTTACCCTAAAATAGATACATTATATATAAATATACTATTAACATGAAGCTCATTTTGGAATCATCTCAAATTTTTAAAAATTCTAATTTAAATATAATATGTTATATTTTAAATTTAGTTAATTTATAAATATATTAAACGATCTCGGCGATAGAATGATTATTGTCTTCTTTAGAAATTTTAAATTCAAACATTTGTGTTTGTAGATATGTATATTTTAATTGTCAATTAATTAAAAAATTTCAATAAGATATAACCCCTATCATCATTCATAATAATTAAAAAAATAAAAAGCTTCAAATATATTTATAAATTAAATGAGTGAAGTATTGATTAGTTGTCGGGTTAGGAGACTTTCGATGCTGTAATAAAGATGTGGTACCCCCATTGGATATATGCATTAATGACACTGTATGTACATAACGTGGCAAATTAATTGCCACGTCTATTCGAGAAATCTGGAAATTCTTTTTACCGGCGTTTTACATGCAAATTGATCTTTTATGTTACATTTAGGTTGGCATCCAATATCTAATTTGACAGCGAATTGTTACTTGGAGTTAATTGCATCCGTATGTTTCTAAATTACGATCCTTATTTTGAATTAATTCTTAATTTTAGACATTTTAATTTAATTCTTAAATTAGGATTCTCGTTTTAAATTAGTATTTAATTTTTTGAATATTCTAATTTTATTACTAAACTATAACTTTCATTCTAAATTGATCCTCAAACCTTTTAATCTTTCAATTTCATCCCTAAATTCTTTTAAATATGTAATTAGTTTCAACCATAGTTTAACCTAAATTTTATTTTTTTTCAAACATACAATAATATAACTTGGCCTATCAAATTGATTAAAAATGGAATTGATTGGTATATACATATAATTTGGGATGAAATTGATATGTTTAAAAAGTTTAGGAACCAATTTAAAATGAAGATCATAGTTTGAGGATAAAACTAATATGTTCAAAAGTTACAGGATTTGAGTGTTCAAAACTTTGAATGATGAGAAGTATTATTTTGAGAAGAATAACAATATATCTCAAAACCAGCCTTATTGGACGGTCATTAAAAGAGATTAGAGTATTAATACGTCAAATATTTAAATAAATTTTCGTCGATTTTGAGTGAGTTTCTTGAAAAATCGATACTAAGAGAATAAAGACAAGTGAAAATTGAACGTTTTAATACTGATATTGTCACGAAAGACGATCGGTGATTAGTTACTGACAATAGTTTTGGTGTGACAAATCACGTCAACAATCATTAATTACATTATCGTCTCGACGATTTTTCCGATATATCACCGGTGACCGGTAATATTACCGATCTAACACCGGTCAGATTATATTTCTCGATCTAACACCATTAGCAGTAAAGCGCGCCCACTACACCGCGCTATACGATGATTTGGTGCCACGTAGGGTATAGCGCACCCCCTGCACCGCGCTATACGGTGAGTTGGCGCCACGTGGGTATAACGCGGCCCCTGCAGCGCGCTATACCTGTATATCTGACACGTGGGGTATAGCGCAATGCAGGGGGCGCACTATACCCCTAACTACCGACCCCTCCTCCTTATAAATATCATATTCTCAATCAATTTTATCACACTAAATTCTCTCAAATTATCTAAATTTCTCTCAAATACTCTCTTTTTAAGGTATATTTTATAATATTTTTACTATTATATTTTTACTTTATTTAATATTTTACTAATATAATTCTTTTGCAGATATATAATGGAAGGCAGTCTACTTCGCTCTGATGGAAATCATATATCTCTACACTTTGCTGATACGGTAATATTTTAACGTTTTAATTTAATTTAAATTATTAGTAATATTTAGTTATTTATTTAATACATGATTATTATATTAATAATTAAATATCTCGACACTTTGTTGATACGGTAACATTTTAACGTTTTAATTTAATTTAAATTATTATTAATAATTAGTTGATTCATTTAATGCATAATTATTAGATTAAGAATTAATTTTTGTAATTATTTATTTTTAGGAGAAGGACCGTGTATTAGATCCTTTTATTAGGAATCTTAAGTTAGTGATACCTATCCGTGTCTTGCCTTATTTAGTAGAGGCTGGATTCGGTTACATAGGAAGATATCAGGGTCACTGTAAGATAGAGCCAGACCTGATTTCTGCCTTAGTAGAGCGGTGGAGGCCGGAGACCCACACATCCATCTTCCGTGCGGAGAGTGCACGATCACGCTTGAGGATGTTTCTATGCACCTGGGGCTTCCGGTGGATGGAGATGTGATATCGGGGATAGTTTCCGATTCTTGGACTGCTTTGTGTCGGGATAGTCTAGGACGTGTCCCGGAAAATTTTATCGGAGGTAGGATATCGTTAAATTGGTTAGATGCCAATTTTCGGGAGTTGAGCGCAGACGCCTCTGAGGATGAGGTTAAGATGTATGCACGGGCATGCATACTGCAGCTAATAGGAAGGTTGCTGATGCTGGACAAATCGCGCAACCTAGTTCACTGCATGTGGTTACGACATCTTAGCGACTTTCGTCTCGTCAGATCATTCAGTTGGGGCTCGGCAGTTTTGGCTTTGCTGTACAGGGAGATGTGTGGAGCCACTGACTACAGGCGTAATGCTATCGGCGGATGTCTCCTGCTGCTACAGTCTGGGGCATGGTATCGATTGCCCTTTTATGTCCCGTTGTGAATAACCTATTCGTATTTCCACTACTTCTGAGGTTATTATAAAACTGATTTTGTATATTAATAATTTTATACAACGTATAACAATTTTTTTTCCTTGAATAGGTGGTCTACTGATAGGAAAAATCATCAGGAGCTACCTGATGATTTAGAAAAGATTAGGGTGCTAATCAATCAGAAGACTGGCACACAGGTATGAATTTTAATGTTTAAAAATCGATTTTAGATTATAGTTATATAATTAGATTATTATTTTGATAAAAATTATATATTATTTGTTTTAGTTTGAATGGGTGCCATATTCTACTGATGATACGAAGGCGGTGATCCCACCTGAGTTGAGGGGTCCATTAGATGTTTGGATGGCGATGGTCCTTCTGATCTGTTATGCGACCGTCGAGTGGCACTCCACTGATCGCGTGCTCCGATAGTTTGGTTGTTTTCAACCAATTCCGGAAGCACCTCGCAATATGAATGAGTTGCATAGCTTAGATAGACGCTGCAAGACAGATACAGATTGGCTGGTGAGGCATCATGAGTGGGTCGTGTTGTGGGAGGATCGACATCGGCGCCTTCCACGTAGAGAGCCCATTTTTACTGACTTCTTGATGTATGCTGAGGAAGATAATAAACTTGCTAAGTTTCACTTACCCATGTGCACAATTAATTGACGCTCATCATTCTTCTTGTACCTTCCATGGTAGTTCGCGGCAATATGTCGAAGACAATACCTATGTTAGACAAAGGGTGGTTGTCACATTGGACCCAAAGACTCCATTGCTGCTTTAATCCCAACTACGCGATCTGAAATGACACAGATATTTTCCCTCTTGATAACATGTGCCCGTAAATTTCGGAGGAAAAAAGCCCAAGAAGCTGTATCTTCTCCTTCGACAAGAGCAAAAGCAACTGGAAGAATGTTGCGATTGCCATCTTGGACAACTGCCAATAATAAAACTTGCTTGTATTTTCCATACAAGAAAGTTTCGTCGATCTGGACCACAGGCTTGCAGTATTTGACAGCATTAACGCACTGTGGGTAACTCCAAAAAACCCGGTAGAATTGTCATCGATCGCGAAGAACTCGATCATTATAGTATGCATAGGAGGTTTCGAAGTCCACAATTGTCCCAGGATTCAACGTCCGCACCAGCCTAAACCAACCTGGAAGTTCATTGTAAGATGCATCCCATTAGCCATGAAGTTTGACAATGGCATTTTGTTTTGCCAACCAAGCTTTTTTATAGGAGACAGTGTACCCATACTGCGATTGTATAGATGAAATCAACACTGCAACAACTATATGAGAGCTTGCTTTGACCATGGGCATGATGGCTTGGCATATCACTTCAGAGTCCAAGTTGGGATGATCTTGGTTGACCCCTCCAGCACAACATGTGTGAGGACCGTTGTATACTGTTAGTTCCCATCTGTTGTTTTTCCTCTTCCTTTTCGATACGCGAACCATCCAATTGTATCCGTTTTCGCACTGGGCATAGTAGAATACATATTTTTCGGCCGTGGAGCGGTCTACTATGGGCTGAACAAAATTACGAATATTGTAATTTTTGATAGCCATCATCGCTTCTTCTTTGCTTGAAAACTCCATGCCTAAAGATAACTCACCATTATTTATTGATGAGTAATACCCATAATCACCGAGATGAGGCATATCCGCAAATTCTGGCCCGTACATTGCATCATAATCAGCTTCATACATGTGTGCAGGAGGGTCAGTTTGTGCCACATTTCCTGGAACTTCATCATCATCGGAGTTGAATTGCGGTGATTCTGGGTCAATGAACAGTCCAGTCTCAGCACCATCCGCACCAGGCTCACGAAGCGGTTCTTCTGGTGGAGATGATGGTTTCTCCATGCTCTCCACATTTAGGTCGAAGAACCTACTACTTGCACGCCTTCCCCTTGAACTGAAATGCATATCGACATTGAGATCGAAAAAGCTCGCAGTCGAATGCCTCCCCCTAGAGCTTGAAGCCATCGCGTCAAATGGGAACTGCACAGATGGTTGCGTCAATGGCATCTCCATATTAAGGTCAAAGGGATTTGCAGATTAATGCCTTCCCCTTGAACTGGACGCGATGTTGCCATACGGATTGTTCGTCGACCTACCTCGGTACATATCGTAAGGAGTTGCGGATGAATGTCTCCCCATTATGGCATTAAAATCATTACATATTACTGTCGTCGGGCTGTCAACTTGATCAACTTGTTCAGTCAGTCCATAGTGGGAGCTTAATGATTGACCCCGAACAACACGCACTTGAACAAAATGTGCATACATCTCAATAGCGACGTCTGAATAATTACTTTGAGCTTCAACCATCATTTCAACATCATCATTGTTCGAAAGTTTGAACGTTGTATAAGTTAATGGCAGCAATGATGTTGGAAATCTATACTGCAACGACGACACTCTTCTGCTACTTCCAACATGAATCTTCCTCGAAATCTTCGTTATAAGCTCCTCAAGAGTTATGTTTCTCTTGAATGATATTTTAACACGCTCATTTGATACGAAAACAACGCTGGTTTCATCTTCTCGAATTTTACCATCATAATAAACAATAGCTGAAAGTCGCGCCATTATTTAAGTTTAAAAGAGCGGCATTATTATATCTGGAAAAAAATGAAACAAATCTGATTTAATAAATTATATATGAACGAACATATAACACAATAAAATTTTTACACATCAACGTAAATAAATTTAATAAATAAATTAAATAATATAATTTAATATTATTACCTGCACCGCATAACTATTTCAACGTATGCTCCCGATTTCCAATTTTACAATCACAAAAATTAATTGAAAATAATTAGTATAATATTTTTTTCAAATAATCATAATAAACAATAAATAAAAAAATTATAACAAAATTACCTTATAACGAAAAATCGCACGAACTTCTAAATAAAATATGAGAAGATTGCCAGAATTATTGACTCGTTGACGGAATTGTTGTATTAATTTATAAGTTGAGAGGAGAGATGTGAGAAATTAACCGGCGGATAATGGTATTTATAGCGAGGAAAGTTATACAAAACGCGATACCTGCCACGCGCTATATAAAATTATGGAGTAAAGGTATGTCGCGGTACCTGCCCCTCGCTATATAAAATTATTAGGAGTAAAGGTATAGCGCGGTACATGATCCGCGCTATACCCCTACATGGCGTATAGCACGCTGCAGGGGCCGCGCTATACCCACGTGGCGCCAGCTCACCGTATAACACGGTGCAGGGGGTGCGCTATACCCCACGTGACGCCAAATCATCGTATAGCGCGGTGCAGGGGGCGCGCTTTACCGCTAAGGGTGTTAGATCGAGAAATATAGTCTGACCGGTATTAAATCGATAATATTACCGGTCACCGATGATATATCGAGAAAATTGCCTATCGTCTCGTTACTTATTTTATGATGAAGTGACATAATTATTATAAAACTAAAGTTTAATATTATAATTAACAAAATTAAAAGTTTAATAATATAAACGAGTTAACGAACAATGTTTAATGATATTTTATATAATTTATCTTTAAAAATATTATTAGTGTATATTTTTAAAAAAACACTACATAAATATTACCATTATTTTTCAACTAAAAATACCAAACAAGTAGTTTAATCCATAAAATATACTTCTTACGAAAACATTGTATCCTTAAATTTACACATTCAAATCCCCGAAACCCAATACAATTACCCAGAAATAACAAAATCGCAAAAGATCTAAATCGATCACTGCTTCTCCAATGAAAAAGAAGAAGAAGAAAAAGGAGGAAAACCCAGAAAACTGATCAGTTTCAAGGAAGAAACCCAGTTAAGGGAATCGAAGAAGTAAAGGATCGGTGATCCATCATCACAGTCGACGAGTCGCTTTGATGAATAACTATACCAACTGCTTCAGTCACGCTCATGACAAATTCTACTGCTGATTTCGTCAACTCCACGCATATCTCCAATTTTTGAAGCACCATTTTTGCAAAGCTCTTTGATACACTTTCCCTTTTCTTTACGGACTTTTTTTTTCAGCTCTTTAATACCCCTCTATTTATATACTTCAATTAGGTGTAAGCAAAATTTTAATATCGACATCTGTTTTTTTTAAATATATATATTTTTATTAACCATCAATATTTTATTTAATTTATTAATCAATTAGTTTAAATAATGTAAAAATTTATTATGGAATAATCATTTCAGTCAAATTTATTTTATTCATAACATCTATATTCAAACTCTTTACCTAGGTAATAAATATAATATTTTAGTAATAAATAAATTGTTGTTATTTTTGAGGTCACAGTTTAAGCACTAGAAATGCTAGAGGTATGATCGTTTAATGTCGAATGGTTGATCCTTATCTTTAAATAAATATTATCTTGTATTTATCCTAGATTAATAAAAAAACTAATTGTTGATAAATTATTTATGTATTTTTATATAATATTATATATATAAATATGGACGAACATAAACTTTTATGTTAGAGTATGAACTTATAAAATTTTAAAAGTAAATATATTTATATAATATAATAGACATGTAGCACTATTGGGTGATAGGAAACATTGATGAAAATTATGGGTTAAACAAGATAAACATAACTTTTGAAACACCCAAAAGTCGGTTTTGTTTTCTTTCTTCGAAATTTCAATTATCCCAAAATTTAATCAAATTAGGTTATATCAAAATTCAATTATCAAAATTGAAGAAAATGATGAATGAAAATAAGAGAACTCGAGATTTAATCTACTGTTTTAATTTTTATTTGAGAACTAAACTTGAGACTTAAATTTTGAAATTTTAAAAGATAAAATTATTATAGAATTAATTTTGAGTTATTTTAATTCTTTCTGGATAGTATAAATTTTTATTTTTTTATTATTTTATTTAAAAAATAAAACTCTTATAGAATTAATTTTGAGTTATTTTTCCTTATTATTTTAACTCATTGTAAGTTGTAAGGTATCCAATCATTATAAAATTCTCCTATGCCTTGGGGCTCTAAGCCTAACCTACAGCCAAAAAGAAATTCTATCGTTTCGAATTTTTAGCCGTTTGACAAATTTAAATCTCTGTCATAATTGCACATGAGACCCTCATACTTTTCCTTTTAGGCCGAAGGCCCCTTGGAATTCAAATACAAGACCCGCCGCCAAGTCTCATTTTTCAAAATCTAAAACCCAATATCCACCGTCCATCACCGGCTTTAATTTCAAATCCCATCTCCCCCATCCAAACGGATTACCCTTTTATCTAAAATCCCAGAAAGCAAGCAGAGCAAAGCAGCAGCAAGCTCATTACCAAGATCTTCCAAAAGATCTGTCATGAAATCATAATTTATTTACTTTTTCTTAACTCAAGAACAGAATTGCAGGAAATCGATTTCGTATTCTGTTTTTCAATTCCACTTTCAGGTACTCATTTAAAGCTTCAATTCCATTTTGTTTGAAGTCTTGTTTTTTGTTTTGGCTTCTCATTTCATTTTTTTTATACTTACATTGATTTACTAGGATGTTGAGAGATTTCAAATTCTTGAGGCGAAGCACAAGCAAAAATGAGGAAGTTGAGAATGTTCCAGTGAACCCTAAAGACTCACTAGCTTATCAATCGAGCAGTGATGGATTGAGTAGGCCTCCTCTCAACACGATTCAAGATCCAACGGCAAAGCCTAAACCAGAGCCGGAAGGGAGCATTCGAAGCCGAATCGATAGGACTCCAACTAAGCCCAAATCTAAACTGCCAGATTCGACATTGCCTCTCAAAACCCCAGATAAACACGGGTTTTCGTCTAAAATCAGGTATGGTTGGACGAAGAATGAAGCGGCTGAATCGGATTTGCGTAATGGCGGGTCAACAAATATGACTCCAAGGGTGAGTAGGGGAATAGGGAGAGCAACTTCGAGTTGTTATTCTGAGAGTAATTCGACACAGAGTACGCCGACAAAGAGTGTTGTTAGTAAGCCTCCGGTTTCGGGTTATAGGAACAAACTTGATGGAAATGGAGGGATGCGTGGAGGGAATTATTCTGCATTGTACAGAGGAATGCCGAGCTCTTCTTCTTGTGGTCCGGTTACTGTTGTGAATACTGTTGAAGTTCCTCACTTTGACCTTAAGGAAGATCCCGCTTTTTGGATGGATCACAATGTACAGGTAAATCCCTCTAAGACTGCTGTCTTAATTGCACAAATTTGTATTTCATTGTGATAATTGATGAAAATTTTGAACTAATTTGCTAATTTTGATGATGATTCTGGAAACTTAGGTTCTTATTCGTGTCCGTCCTCTCAATGACATAGAGAAGAACACAAATGGCTACAACAGATGCTTAAAGCAAGAGAGTTCCCAGAGAATTGCTTGGATTGGGCAACCAGAAACTAGATTCACTTTTGATCATGTGGCATGTGAAACTGTAGACCAGGTTTGCTCAAAGACAAATTAACATTTGTGTGCAGAAAAGATTTTTCTTTTTTGTAATCAATTTTCTTTCTCACATATACTCTTTTTTCAGGAAGTGCTTTTTAGGATGGTCGGTCTGCCGATGGTAGAAAATTGTTTATCCGGCTATAACAGCTGTATGTTTGCCTATGGTCAGGTACTTTCTTCAAAGCGTAGGATGCAACAAACATTTTTATTCACTTCTTTACTACATTGGTTATCTTGACATTACTGCATTTGGACATGCAGACAGGAAGTGGAAAGACTTATACAATGCTTGGAGAGATTGAAGATTTGGAAGTCAAGCCAAGTCCCCACAGGGGCATGACACCGAGGATATTTGAATTTTTGTTTGCAAGAATTCTAGCTGTAATTGTCTGAAGTTCATGCTAGCGTTTCCTGGTTTATTCTTGGAAACCATTTTTGTTTATTGATTCACTCTTTCTCTTTCATTACAGGAAGAGGAAATCCGAAGGGATGAGAAGTTAAAATACAATTGCAAGTGCTCTTTCCTTGAGATTTATAATGAGCAAATAACCGATCTTCTTGATCCCTCTGCTACCAACTTACTTGTAAGTTTACTACTTTCTTATGTTTTCCATTCGTTTTTTGCTCCAGCTATTTTCATTAATCAAATTTTAATTTTTAGCTGAGGGAAGATGTTAAGAAAGGAGTGTACGTGGAAAATCTCACTGAGTTTGAAGTTCAGACCGTGAGCGATATTTTGAAGCTTTTATCTCAGGTGACAATCTTTATCAGTACTTTGGTTAGCAGGAAACTGCTGCTCACTCCTCTCAATACATTTTATTTAAATTTCATATGTTCTTGTTTTAAATCACTGTTTATTTTTTGCATAGGGTTCTTTAAATAGGAAAGTTGCTGCAACAAATATGAACAGGGAGAGCAGTCGTTCGCATAGTGTATTTACCTGCGTTATTGAGAGCAGGTGGGAAAAAGACTCGGCAACTAATTTGCGGTTTGCAAGATTAAACCTGGTTGATCTTGCTGGTTCAGAAAGGTGCGGTGTAAACCAGTTTGTTGAACCATATATGTTTGTGTTTTAGCTTATATTTGTGTGATGAAATTACTGTTATTTTATACTTCTATAGGCAGAAAACTTCTGGGGCTGAGGGTGATCGTTTAAAGGAAGCAGCAAGCATAAATAAATCTCTATCAACACTAGGGTACTTAAAACTATTTCCCTTTTCCTTCAACAGATTTTGATGATTTTATATTTCCTTTGCGTAATTTTTATTCCTTGCTAGTCAAAATTATGATTACATATTATCAAATGCAGTCATGTAATTATGATTCTTGTGGATGTGGCTAATGGAAAGCCACGGCACGTTCCATATAGAGACTCAAAGCTCACCTTTCTTCTTCAGGTAAGTTTCTATTTCTGTTTTGTTCTGTCTTTTCTGCATTGCAGTTATTGGTTGTGACAGAACATTTCATCTTAAATGTGATTCAGGATTCACTTGGTGGAAATTCTAAAACAATGATAATTGCTAATGTCAGCCCTTCTATCTGGTTGTTTTCTATTTGTGACACTTCAAGCTTTTTAACTTGAAAATAAATACGCATGATCCTGACTAACTTCCAATACCTTGT
The DNA here is from genome assembly GCF_006381635.1 of Hibiscus syriacus. Taxonomy (NCBI): domain Eukaryota; kingdom Viridiplantae; phylum Streptophyta; class Magnoliopsida; order Malvales; family Malvaceae; genus Hibiscus; species Hibiscus syriacus. The sequence continues at coordinate 114,281 of NW_024062347.1, forward strand.
ATATATATATATTCATTTTTTTTCAGCTGTGCAATCGAAACACTTAACACACTAAAGTTTGCTCAGCGAGCAAAATTAATTCAAAACAATGTGAGTTTACTCTTATTGCATGTTGTTATATATCGTATAAAAATACTTCAGTTTTTTCATAATTAAAACTTTCACCTGTTGATGGCGTAGGCTGTGGTGAATGAAGATTCCACTGGAGATGTCGTCGAACTACAAAATCAGATACGACTTCTAAAGGTGTGGCACATTTATCATAGTTTCTTTATTTTTCCTTTTTCAAATTCGTGAATTAAATAAATTGTAACTGATTTGATTTGAACAGGAAGAGCTTTCGGCTCTTAAACGTCAGAATGTATCCCGGTCCTTGTCTTTTGGTTCAGCAATCACTGCTGCATTGCAATTGGAAGAAAGTCCTGATGATAACACATCTGAAATGTGTCAGGAACAAGTTGATGATTTACTTGGGTATGAATCCAAAGGCACTGTGAGAATGTCCGCTAAGCAGGTAGCTCTTGGATGCTGCAACGATGGTTATTTTTTCTTTAATAGAAAGGATTGTTTTACTAATTAACATTATGCCTTTTGGAACTCCCTTAAAATTTTCAGTTAAACTCTTTGGAGGCAACACTTGCTGGTGCCTTGAGAAGGGAGAAAATGGGAGAAACTTGTATCAAAAAGCTTGAAGCTGAGATTGAGCAATTGAATCGTTTGGTATTTTTTGTGTGCCTGACTTCCAATTCTGTTATATCTTAAACTGCTTTCTTAACGTTTCAACGCCAAGTACTTTATAGGTTCGTCATAGAGAAGAAGACACCAGAAGCAGTAAAATGATGCTTAGGTTTCGTGAAGACAAGATTCAAAGAATGGAATCACTTGTTCGTGGCTCATTACCAGCAGATTCTTTTTTGCTCGAAGAGAATAAAGCACTCTCTGAAGAGATTCAGTTACTGCAGGCTAAAGTTGATAAAAATCCTGAAGTAACTCGTTTTGCTTTGGAGAATATAAGACTTTTAGACCAACTTAGAAGGTAACTTCCAAAAACAGATGATAGTACCGATTTTCTACAAATTGTTTTTCTATTTATTTTCACTGTGGCACTTATAGATTTCAAGAATTCTACGAGGAAGGAGAAAAAGAGATACTTTTGGAGGAAATATCCAAACTGCGGGATCAGGTATTTCTTAATTCTGGCCTCATAATCATTTATATTCTCCCATTTGATTTCTCTTTTCTGGGTAATGTATAGTTCTGGTCTTCGACATGCAGCTTCTTCAATTTCTTGATGGGAAGTCTAATCAGCATAGCTATGCAAGCTCAAATGATCGTTTGCAGGTTAACTTTACGACCTATTACATTTTGTCGCTCAAACTTGTTTGTTTTCAGAAACTATGATGGGAAGGATTAGTTCGTTTTTCTTTAATGATTTTATTTTTCTTCTAATGCAGGAAGCTGTCCGCATCAGCAAAGAAAATAACTCCCTGCAGTCTGAGGTCAGTTTATTTATTGTTTGGCAGAAATATACGTTTAAGTCAGTCTTTGGTCTTTGGGACTTGAATGCCATTCTCTTGTTCATTGTTTCAGTTGAAGAACACTCTCACTAAGTTAGAAGAAAGCAGGCACAACCTTGGTTCCTGCTTAGAGGAGAATGCAAAACTTAGTAGGTCTGATCTTCTTTTAAGCTAAACTATGTCTTTCGTTGTGTTAATGTTGAAAGCTGCCATTTTCAGGTGTTCTGATGTAAAATTTTCTTGCATCTTCTGCAGAGAAATTAACGATCTACATACTATGTTAGATAGCCTCAAGTCTTCAGCTTATCATCAAGATGGCAATTCCAGAACCATGAAGGTAATATTTGTTTTGCTATTACCGTTGTTTAATCTAATAGTATCTCAAACTAGAATAGAAGAAAACACATTTAGGTGCAGAGTTTTTTTACTTGACCAGCCATTTGTTGCTTTTATTATTTTTTTGAAACCCACCTGCTAACAAGAGGTAAAATCAATTCCAGGGTTCAGATTGGAATGCTTATACAATGGAGATGAATTCAGTTCAGACAATGACAAGTCTGGAACAAATTATGGATCTACAGTTGGAATTGGATATACTAAAGATTATTCTTCAAGAAGAGAAAACATCTCATGCTGCAAACGAAGAAAGAGAAATCAGTTTGACTAGAGATCTTGAGAGGGCAAATGAAAAACTTTTGATGCTGAAAAAACAAATTGAAGATGCAAATGGTGAACTAGAGGAGGCAAAGTCTGTAATTGCAGCACTTGAGTCCCAACAAATTTTTTCAATCAATGAGATGGAGGACTTGAGGAAAAGCAAATATGATCTTGTAAAGCTTTTGAGTGAACAAAAAGATGAAATTGTTGCCATGAAAAAGAAACTTTCCAGTAGAGCTTTTAAAGATGCTACACCACCTAAAAAGATAGAGGGTGAAGAATCCACCCTAGAGCTGAAATTGAAAAGGATGCACGAGTCTCTCGAGAATGCCAAAAAGATGACTATCTGGTACCAAACTGATCGTGCTTTCAAGGTTTCTAATGAAGAAGAAGTGGATGAAATATGTCGGCAGGCTGAAGCTGAAACTGCTGAGGTTATTGTCTGTTTGCAGGAAGAACTTGCTCTTCTTCAGCAGCAAGTCCAAGATTGTCAGTTGAAGGAGGTGGAGGCTCAAAATGGTTCTGTCTTTTTAGAGACTGAGTTGAAGGAATTGCAAGAAAAGGTATGTATGTTGACTGAGGATAATAGCCAGTTACTAGGAAGGCTTGAAAAGAAAGATGCCGAACTAAGAACATTAACGGAGGACTGGGAACTGCTAAGTTCTGAGATTGAAAATATTCTTGCTGGTGGTCATGAGGAGCTTGTTGATGCTGGGAATCAACTGGAACTCCTTTCCGGTTCTTTTCCTCAGAGAAGGATTTGGATTTCTAAGAAAGTTGGTAGGATGGTCAGAGTACTGTCAGAAAAGGAATTGCTGATTGAAGAGTTGAAGGAATTGCAAGAAAAGGTATGTTTGTTGACCGAGGATAATAACCAGTTACTTGGAAGGCTTGAAACAAAAGATGTCGAACTAAGAACGTTAATGGAGGAGTGGGAGCTGCTAAGTTCTGAGATTGAAAATATACTTGCTGATGGTCATGAGGAACTTGTTGATGCTGGTAATCAATTGGAACTCCTTTCCAGTTCTTTTCCTCAGAGAAGGATTTGGATTTCTGATAAAGTTGGTAGGGTGGTAAGAGTATTGTTAGAAAAGGAATTGCTGATTGAAGAGCTTGGAAGATGCCTGGAGGATGCAACAGATAAAAGAAGTGAGCTGGAGTCCATGCTGAAGTCTTTGAGAGGTGCTGCACTGGTTATCAATGAAGCACAGCAGCAAGAATACAATGAAAAGGAGAAAGAAATTGTTCTACTGAAGAAAGAATTGAATGAAAAAACAGCAATCATTACAAAGCTTGAGCATAGAATGAAGATTGCTGAAGGTGACTTAAGAAATGCATCTGCTTGTGCAACTGTGGCTTTTGTAGTTGGGAATAGACTATCAGAGGCAAACCGTAATCATCTCGATGCCTCGAAAGTTAAGGACATTCAGCTTGCAGAAGAAAAGGTGAAAGAATTTGTTCTACTGGAGAATGAACTGAATGAAAAATCATCAATCATTACAAAGCTCGAGGATAGAATGAAGATTGTTGAAGGTGACTTAAGAAATGCATCTGCTTGTGCAACTGTTGCTTTTGTAGTTGTGAATAGACTATCAGAGGCAAACCGTAATCATCTCGATGTGATGAAGGGTAAGGACATTCAGCTTGCAGAATCAGCACATGCACTTTCTCTGGAAGAAACAATGAATGACTTTGAAAAGCTGTTGGAAGTCAAGATTGGAGCTGCCCATCAAAAGATAAATACAGTTGAGCAAACCATGCAAGAAATCAGTACTCATTGGCGCCAAACAAAAGAGGTAAACTGTTTAAAAATTTTAAATTTACAACCTTAGAACCATAGAAAAAACATTCCTATGTTATATGCGTCTCTCTGACTGTTTTTAAAAGGTGATAACTTGCTAGGTTAGTTTTTTTACCCGTTAGTTTTGAATCAAATTTTAGTTTTGTAGGCAAGCCATCACTGTAATTTGGTTGGTTTGGCAATTTTATTCTACGTGCTTTTACCCTTATAAACTAGAACCCATGTTTTAGTTTTGTTGAGGTATACACAATGTTAGGAATTCTCTTTATTGTAACAATCCTTTCCTAATTTTGTACATAATTATTAGTACAAAATTATGTTTAGGCTCGAGAATTAATCAAGCTAAATTTTCACAACCTTTTCTTTTTCTTTCTTCTTCCTCCTTCCTCTTTCTCACGGCAGCAGTCTCTTTTCTTCTATTTTTCTTTTTCTTTCTTTTTCATCAAAACTTCAAATTTCACTTGATTTACATGTTTAAATAATACGTAAACCTTATATTTTTCCTTTTCAATGTTCTTGGGCAGTTTCTGGAACTTGAAGTTGGTGATGCAAAGATAATTGCAACTCAGAAAGCTTCAGAGGCTTCTTGTATTCTTGCTAAATTTGAGGAGGCACAAGATACCATAACAGAAGCAGATGTTATGATCAATGGGCTCATGATTGCTAATGAAACAATGAAACTCGATATTAAGAGGCGGAAGCAAGTGGAAACCACACTACTAAATGAGAGGGATGAACTAATTAATGAGGTAAAAGGTTTGCAGTCCATTAATGCTGTGAAGGATAAGCAGCTTGAAGTCCTTGAAGAGCAGTTTGGCTCAAGTTTGAAAGAGACAAGGTTCATGGTTTCTGAACTGGAGGGCTTCGTCAATGAATTGCAAACTGCATTTTCTCAGAGTGTCATGACTGTAGGTTGTGATTGTCACTGCCTTAAGTCTCTTGTGTTTGATTCGATGAAGCTAGCAAGATCATGGCTTGAAGACATCTGGTCGGAGATAATTGTGAAAGATTGTGCAGTGTCAGTGCTTCACTTATGTCATATGGGAATTTTGTTGGAAACCTTGACAGGGCTAAATGCGGAGAATGGTTTGCTTCAGCATGGCTTGTCCGAGTCAAATGCTGTTATAGCTGATCTGAGGGAGCACAACTCCAAGTCAAGAAGAGAGCTTGAAATGTGTAGAGTTATCAAGGGGAAACTTCTAGCTGATATCAAGAACAGTTTCGATCGAATATCAAAGAAGGAAGAGGAAACTGGTGAGCTCAGTGCCAAATTAGTCGCTTTCAAGAAAAAGGTAAATGATTTACAGTTTCAAGAGGAAGTTATGTTACAAAGGTCTAACCATATGGGATCTCAACTTGCGGTTCTAATGAAAGAGTTAGATTTGAGTAACACAAATTTTGTAACATCCCTTCTTGATCAAGAGCAACTGCTCAAAGATAAAGAAGTGCATCTGGAATCTCAGGCTGAGATTTCAATGGTAGACTTGTCTACAAAAGACTTTGAGTCTCTTATTTTGGCGTCAGAGATGGAACAAATGGTTGTCCACTTAGCTAGCTCCAAAAAAATGCTTACCAATGCTTATGCTGTCCTTGATAGTTTAAAGCAAGAAATAATTTTCTCAAAAGTAGATGCATGTTTGAAAGAGCAGCTAATGGTGGAGCGGGAAGGTGAGTTGTCTTTTCTACAAGAAAAGGTTGAAGACGCACAAATTGAGTTGAGAAAGTTCAAGAAAGAAAACTGTCTACTTCTCCGGGACTTGGATGAGAAGAAATATGATCTTCAATCCTCTATAAGTTGCCTCGACGCCTCTAATCTTGAACTTCAGCAGTTGAAAGAAAAAACTTTTTCCATGGAGGCTTGCATTTCCAGTCTACAAACTGATCAAGAGATGAAAGCCAATGAATTGAAGGAACTCAGAAATTCTCAATCTATTTTCATTGAGGATTTAGGTTCAAAAACTCAAGATTTCGCATTTCTATTGAGAAAGTTAACATGTTGAGGGAACAGAATGCTGCAAAATGTGTTGATTCTATGGAAACTATAGATATGACAGGTAGCAGGTTATTCGGCACAGTGAATAAAGAAGGTGTTACAATTGCTGATAAAATGGTTCAGGAGTTGTGTGATAATGCAGAGAGGATATCAAAGTTCATAGCAGATTTAGAGTTCTTAGAGAATAGAGCTGAAGAGCTGGCATCCGAAAATATTTCTCTCCATGCAGAGTTATCGAGGAAAGATGAGGTTTTGAAAGGTCTATTATTTGATCTCAGCCTGTTACAAGAGTCTACTTCTAATACCATGGATCAAAAAGATGAAATTGAGGAAATGGTTTCTTCTTTGGAGGCATTAGAAGATGAGCTTGCTGGTAAATTAAGTGAACTTGATGAGGCTGTTAGTCATGGCCATATGCTCGAAGTTCAACTGCAGGAGAAGCTCAAGATTATCACCAGTCTTCAGTCAGATATTACAAGAGAACGTGAGTCTTCGAAACACCTCCACTCTGAAAATGAGGAGCTGAAATCTCATATTGAGAATGCCTTGGCAGTAAAAAGTTCTCTTGAAGATGAATTAAAAGAGAGAAAGAAGATCACTGAGAGCTTAGAGGTGGAATTCTCAGAAATGAGTAATACCCTTTCTCAAATGAATGATACCATAGAATTCTTGAGTGGTAATCTGAATGAACTTTCCGGTGAAAGAGATGAGCTTCAGATGGAGGTGCTTAACTTGGAAGACAAGCTTGGAAAGGCGCAGGCTGAGGCGAAACGAAGTGAAGCCATTGCTATGGAAGCTCAACAGGTATGATCTAGTTTAACGTGTAAAATAATATTTCTGTTTCCTTTTAATATATAATCTCATCTTATATTTGTGTGGATTGAATTTGATGACAGATGGCTGAATTAAAGAATACCTATGCTGAAGAGAAGGAAGCTGAGGTGAAGCTATTAGAGAGATCTGTTGAAGAGCTAGAATGCACCATAAATGTTTTGGAGAACAAGGTAAGACGATGCACTATGATAAAGCCGCATGAAAGCACTATTGTCATGACCACGTTAATAAATCCGAAATGTGTTAGGTTGACATTATCAAAGGGGAAGCTGAACGTTTACAATTACAAAGAGAGGAGCTAGAATTGGAGCTGGATGCTGTAAAAGTTCAAATGCAGAATGTTAAAAATGCTGATGCAGACATGAAAAGGTCTGTCAATGTTATCTTATTTGTTATGCCCATACCCTTGCTATAAATGATGATAAATTGCTCCGATTGGAAATATATCATTCTTTCTATCTGCAGGTGTTTGGATGAGAAGAGGAAGGATCTTCAACAAGCCCTGGATCAAATACAAATTCTTGAAACTGAAATATCTGACAAGGATAGAGAGGTGAAACCTCTAGTTATCAATGACTTTATTTTGTGCTCTGAGAATGCAATTTTCTAAAAGAGTCTTGACGTCTTTGGCTTTAGCTTTTCAAGATAGGTACTGTGTTTTTATTGATAGGTCTCCATTATTGTTCAACAGATTGCCCAATGCAAAACACATATTTCTGAACTAAATTTGCATGCAGAAGCCCAGGCAAAGGAGTATACGCAGAAGGTATGCTAACAATTCTTGATTGGATTAGGCTGTTCTGCTGCGTTTTCTCTGGCCTATTGAAGATAAAATTATATGTTCTTTTTCCTTGATATTCTAACCATTTGGAGAAATATAAAAATTGGAAACAGTTCAAGGCATTGGAAGCCATGGCTGAACAAGTTAAACCTGAAGGTTACTCCACAAATACCCAAAGTCATTCATCGAACAAGTTAGAGAAAAATGTGTCGAAGCCTCGAGGCTCTGGTTCCCCATTCAAATGCATTGGCTTGGGTTTGACACAACAAATAAAATTAGAGAAAGATGAGGATCTTACTGCTGCAAGGCTGCGCATCGAAGAATTAGAATCCTTAGCGGCAAATCGGCAGAAAGAGGTAGGCTTTATCACATTGATGTTGATTCCACAACTTTCTTACAAACTTTGGGAGTTTGCACTTGCTAATTATTTTCTGTAAACATGTTATTTTCCACAGATATTTTCTCTCAATGCAAGATTAGCAGCTGCAGAAAGCATGACCCATGATGTGATTCGAGATCTATTGGGAGTCAAATTGGACATGACAAATTATGTGGTAACCCAATTTACTTGTATCTACTATTTTAATATAGGCTCTTTGGCACTGAAAATATATGTTGCTTAAGGACCAATTCTCTTTAATGCAGTCATTGTTGGATAACCAGCAAGTGCAGAAAATAGCAGAGAAGGCTAGACTTGATAGTTTAGAATCTCAAGTGAAGGTATGTCTTGCTTGAGTACTTTGAAGCTTTTTGGGCTCTATTTTGTGTCCTGATTTATCTGAATTATGTCATATCATATTTACAGGATCATGAGGTTGAGAAGCTCAGGCAGCAGCTCAATGAATTTGTTGAGGAAAGGCGAGGGTAAGCAAAACATAACTTCATTAAGAACAATATTGCTTACTTGGCTAAAGCTCAGGCAAACAAACTATAAGCTAAAGTTTTTAATTTTTATTTTCAATTATCTATTTCATATCTTCAGTATATCTTCATCTTGTTTTAACAGGTGGCTCGAGGAAATTGATAGAAAACAGGCCGAGCTAGTAACTGCGCAAGTAGAGTTGGAGAAGCTTCGTCAGCGAGATCAGTTACTTAAAACAGAGAATGAAATGCTTAAGGTTAGAACCTTGAACTTCTTTATTCTCGTTGGTGGTGAATGATTGATTTTCCATCTTTTGTGGACGTAACTCCTTATGCTATCTGCAGATGGAGAATGTAAATTACAAGAAAAAGGCGATGGAACTTGAAGGGGAAGTAAAGAAGTTGTCTGGCCAACAAAACCTCCAACAACGAATTCATCATCATGCCAAAATTAAGGCAAGATTTCTAACTTTTCTTCCTCTAGTGGACTTTCTCCTCAAGTCATGCCAACTATGATCTGTCATTTCTTTTTTTTCATTATGTTTTGAATGATGCAATAGGAGGAAAATAACATGCTAAAGATTCAAAACGAAGAGCTTGGTTCCAAGCTGCGGCGGACAGAGGTTGTACTTTCGCGTGTAAGGGACGAGCTTGCTCAATATCGTGCTTCTATTGGGAAAAGCCCTTGCGTTAACTTTGATGAGGAGCAACGTTTGAATAACAAACTGAGGGTTAGTCCCTAGAGATATCCTTCTATAGTGGGCTTAGCACGGTGTTCTGGTTCGTCTAATCGTCTTTGAACCGGTTACAGGAATCTGATGAAGACCGAGTGCAACTAGCACATAAGTTGCTGGGATTGTGTGCAAGTGTTTTAAAGGCTGCTGGTATAACAATGCCTACTTCTGATGTATGCCCTGCGGCTGCTGAAGAGGCACTTGAGCAACTCCAGAATAAAGTCATCTCACTTGAAAGAGAATTGCAAAGTTTAACACTTAAGGTAATTAACTGACACTTGCAATTGTGTAATTATCTTGCATGCCGTATGCCTGAACTCGGGATGATTGTCAGATACGAATATGTTTACATGCTTTAGAGAAAGTAAAGAACTCGGACGTCGTGAAGAAACTGATAAATTAACAAATTTGTTTTGCAGAATAAGATTTATAGTGAAAGGAACAGATTGACGGAACTAATACCCCAAACATCACCACCAGCAAGTGCAAGAACAGATGAAAACTGTCATACTCCGATAAGGGTACTCCAAGCTCCATTTCTTTCTACGTTAGATCGATAGCAAAAATCGACTTCTAATTACATGTTATACATTATGACTTATCTTTTTGTCTTTTGACACAAACCTCGACAACATGATTGTATATCTCATGAAATGAGCAATGATTTTGTGAAAAACCCACGTTTAATGAAGCCCTAATTCCGTGCTCTAGTTCAATCAGTTCATAAAATTACTTTTACGAGGTACATGGTCTGCAATATTCGTTTGGGCTGGATATAACAGGTTCATTTTATGAACTGTATAAAGTTATACAACAAACTTTCTTCTTTTCTTTGGAAATGAAGATAAATGAGTTACAAAGACTGAACAACATTACATAACAGCACTTCAAAGAGGCAAAGACATCAAGTGAAACAGAGAACATAAGTACTTCACTTCGAAAGGGCTGTACCGATAAAATGCTAGATTCTGGGTTGACATTGGAGAAAAACCTGTATTTTTGGTCCCACACTTGCAATAAAATGATAGTCTCTTCTGTGTATTCTCCCGAAAGTTTCAAAGGGTAAACTTCGATGAATGTTGGATGATCACCCTTCTATGTGCACGATTATAATCACATTGCATATATTATCTCTCCGCTACTATCGATGTCGAGTTCAGGATCACTGTCTAGGTCCTCCATATCGTCTTCGATGTCCAGACTACTGGTCAAATACTGATTGAGACTATTTGTATTGGCTGCGGGGATAGTGGCTTCGGAAATGATCTGCATGATCTCGTCAACACTTTGCATCGGTTGATCAGATTCTTCGAACTGGTTGTTCATCGTGTTCTCATCCATGAGATCTGCTGGTAGGTTCTTTAGAAACCACTCGTGGTTACGTATTTCAGAATGGATATCCTCTGTTGCAATAAAAAATCAAATCAAAGTTCCTACAATTAGAATTTAGGAACCAAGGAACAAAGAAGAAATGAGGTTAAAACTTATATGAATTTCAGGCAACTTGAACTTGAAAAATAAAATGCAAGAATATTAACTCAGGTTTCAACAAAGAGAGAACTAACTTTTGCAGGGTCAGCCACAAAAATCCTCGAGATCAGATGACGGCACTCGGGTGATATGAACATAGTCTGGGATTGAGTACTGGACATTTAAAATTCGCTGCAAGAACCGATTGATTACATCAGTCAACATTTTAAAATAGTTGTCACTATGATTTTATGAAAAGAAGACAGCAGTTACATGAATTATTTTGTGGAAGTTCTTAGGATCCTCGGGGTCTTCGAATGGATACGCACCAACCAACATAACATATAAGGTCACCCCACAAGACCAGACATCTGCAATCTGGCATATTTCGTTGGAAAAGAAATTTTAGCATATATATTACTTAGAAAGGGAAACATGTGCTAAAGTAAGACATACACAACTACTACGATGCATTGTCTTCTCACTAGTGGCCATTCTCTAAACCTGACAGAACTAGACATAGTACATGACATGTGGTAGAACAAAACCATGGAAAGCACTGGCCAAACTTAGTGTCTGGTAATTCACATTGCCTAATCCCTGAGATTTGCACACTGTTCATCTTCAACCACGATACAATAAGGCATGATGTTAGTTATTGCCCAGAAATTATAGGTACAGAATTTCGAAGCACAAGGCCAAGAAAACAACGTAGCACCAGAACAATCTAAGACAGGAGAACACGACAATTAACAGCTGACAAAAGCAGAAAATTTACAAAAGGAAAAAACGGTCACATACTGGAAGACTAGAATAGTTCTTTCGAAAAGAAGCCTGTTAGTTAAGAATAGTGAATACAACATATGTAGATGGAACTTGCACTGCCACAAATATAAGAAAGTTTAAATTAGGAAAATAAGAAGCAATAGTACCTTTCCATCATATTCTTTCTTGAGTAACACTTCAGGTGCTATATACGCAGGAGTTCCAACGGTTGATTTCGGTTGTGAGTGCAGCACTGAGGACTGAAAAATGTATTCCACATCAATGTAAATGTAGATGGAAAATCGGAACAATGAAGTTGCTTGCTATGAAACACCCTTTGATGCTCTAATCAATACTATTTGTTACGGAACAAAACAGTAAAATTCAAGCTCTACCACAAGACAAGAAAATGGAAATAGATGTACCTTGGAGTACCCGAAGTCGCAAATCTTCAAACGAGGAGCAGGACTCCCATCAAGTAATGTGTTCTCCAATTTCAAATCTCGATGGCATACTTGCTTCAGATAGAAATTCAGCAAAAAGCTCAGCTGAGTCACAACTTGAATTCTCTTTCAGGTAAGTAAAGGACACAAAACAAAAGTTACTCACCTTTGCATGACAGTAGCTGACTCCTGATATAAGCTGTTGAAAGAAGAACCGTGCCTGCAAATACACCGAGATACATAAAAGAAAATTTCGGATCACTACATATATATATATAAGTTAAAAATAAAGTGAAACAAAATGATTCAAATTAACTACAACATAATATTTAAGGTAAAACATATTAAATAATAAATATAATTACATAACTATAATAAAAAATAAATTTGGGGTTAAAAAAATCATAACAAAATGATATTGTTTGGTTTATTTTTTTTTTAAAAGCAATCTCACATGGCTAAAAAACATAGAAGAGCATCCCAAAAGTCTAAAGAGTAAAATATGAGAACAAAACAATCTCACATTGCTAAGAAACATAGAAGCACGTCACAACTAACTTCTATAAATAATAGAGGTAATTTGACAATCAAAATCATGGACCTTTTGGTGAGCATTGAGTGAACTATTCTTTCACTTCAATCAAGCTCGAATTTTAGGCTTCAATCGAGCTTCTAATTTTTTTTTGAGTTCAAGTTTCAATATTATATTTCGAGTTTGAGTTGAACTTGATAATTTTTAGCTTGTGAGTTTGAGTTGAGTTGAGCTTACTTTTAAAGTTTTTAAGTTCGAGTCGAGCTCAACAATACTCGAGTTCGATTTGGCTCGTTTAACAAACGAAATTGTTTGGTTTAATTTAAAAAAAAAACAAAAATCCCAGTTTTTTCTGATTTTTAGCCAGTCCGGTTCGAACGGTTCAGTGATTCTGACCGGTTCACTAATAGTGGTTCAACCAGTTTAGATTGAACCAGACCAAGTAACGATTCCCGATTGAACCGACTGATCCGGTCCGATTTTCAAAACAGAGTTATGGACGATGCTTGGTCTATGAACACGCTGAAAGACAAGTTTAATAGAACATTAATGTATTACCCATCTAATTCTAGCTTCTTAAGTGATCACAATATAACTTCTTAAGGTTATGCGGTCAAAATAGAAAAAAATGAAATAAAAGTTATATTTTGTGTAGTTTTCCCTTTTTGTAATCCTAGTGTCCTTTGTGTTCAATAGCCCCATAAGCTTCGATTAAAGGTGGAATAGAACTAAAAATATTTAACCTTAGGAGGGAGGAACGTAATATCTTATATTAGGAAGATGAAATTTTAAGCAAATAATAATAGTCAAGTGGGTTTACGAGAAAGATGTGTAGAGACAAACGTAAGATCTTATATTAAAAAAATAATTTTTTAAAAATTTAGGAGAGACAAAAATAAAATATCAATTAAAATTATAAAAAATATCTAAAATATATACTAATTTAAAATTTTTAAAGGACGATTACTCACACCCGGTTTTTTGATCCATGGGGTGCGTATTTATGGTTTTAATTCTAAGATTATCTTTTTAAGTTTTTTTTTATTATTGTTTGAGATTGTTTTTCTTATTTACAATGGAATTTAAAATAATATCTGAAATATATGAGATGCTTTTAGGTCAGCATTATATCTTTTTTTCATTAAGTTAAAAGTGATTATAAAGTAATATTTGTTCAGTATTCTCAATCATTTGGCAATAAATGCTCAATTACTCTTGTAGTCGTTGGTGCTCGAGCACATAATCTTTAAGAACAACAACGATTCCTTAAAATATTGAGATAAATTGATTCGTGCCAACATTATACTTTTAATTACCCTCATTCAAGGGGCATTAAGATATGTTAGTACTCAAGTTGGACTATGGTCAAAAGATAACAAATGAATATTAAAATTATACTTTTAATTCTAATAACATTATTTAAACGTAAATATTTTAAAATAATTTATTTAGAATTTTTCTTAATTATTAATAATATATATATTATGGATATAATTATTTGAATTCGAAGTTACTAAAAAAAATTGATGGATAAAGCCCAAATCAATTGGTGGATAGGGTTCAAAGCCCACACTTCAACTCTAAAACCCTACAGATTGCCTATTCCGTCTCAAAATGGTCTAAGCACGTGAAGGGTTTGGGTCAACGGATATTATTATTATTATTGAAAATAAAAATGAAAACAAGAGAAAAACAAAATTCCGAAAATACCCCTGACGGGCCACGGCAGCCCTCAATCCACAAATTTTCCACATTTGTTTTTTATGTGTTTTAAAGCTTTACTTGCATGCGACTCCAGTTTTGGAATAAGACAGCCCCCTTTCCAAGTCTCTGTCTCGATATACCGGCGATAATTGCGAACCGGGGAAAACCCAGATTCGATTTTTATACATAAAAATGGTGTCGGACTCGGACCTGGTGGCCCGACTCCGAGAAATCCTATTGGAGTCGGACCTCGACACCGCCACCGCCGGCAGTGTGAGGAAACAACTCGAGGAAGATTTCGGCGTCGACTTGTCTGATAGGAAAGGTTTCGTGAGGGACCAAATCGACATTTTCCTCGAAACCTTAAATCAGGAAAATGAAAAGGAAGAACGTGCACTTGAATCTGAAAATGAAAATAACGTGCTTCAAGAAGGTGATGATGAAGAAGAAGAAGAAGAAAGCAAGGGAGAAGGAAGCCAAACAAGGCAGGTTTTGTTTTGCCCCATTTGATTATTGAGTAATTAGTAATATTGTATTAGAAATTAGGCGCTTTAATTGTTCAATTTTCGAGGGGGAACTTTCTCAAGTTCCATTCTTTTTTTAAGAATAAATTAAGCAAAAATAATATGTATTTGGGTTATACTTGTTTGTTATAATTGCATTGCAATAATCAGTTCAGTTGCATAAGGATGGATTTCTCAATTGCGATACTGAGTTCATTTATATAAGAAAAGGTTTTTCATCTAAAATGCGAGTATCTATAGTTGTTTTTGGCATCAAGTTTCTCGTATTATTGTTATGAATGGTTGGCGCCCTTTTCTTTTATGCAGGAGAGCAAGTAAAGCTGATAAACAAGTGAAGAAAAGAGGTGGTGGCTTTCAGACAGTGTGTAGTCTTTCTCCTCAGCTTCAAAAAGTAGTAGGAGAGTCTAAATTGGCCAGAACTGAGGTATGGGTCATATATGCATACTCGTTAATCGATGTAGTTTTCCTAGATAGTTTTGTCAGAATATTTGAATTCTTATTTTCTCCTTTACTGTGCTTCTAGGTAGTGAAGAAACTTTGGGTATATATCAAGGAGAAGAATTTGCAAGACCCGAATAATAAGCGAAATATTATATGCGACGAATTACTTCGTGCTATTTTTCGCGTAAATTCTATTAATATGTTCCAAATGAATAAAGCCCTGACCAAGCATATATGGCCGTTGAGTGAAGATGATGGTATTTACTTTCGACATAGTTAATATTATCTGCTATGAGTGCTCATTTTGTCCAATTATTTTGCCTGTCAGTTATAGATTGTAGTGTGTAATGGTGATTTTGTTTTTTTAATTGGCATTAAAGGGATTGGACCCTCTATGTCTATACATTGGTTGTTGCAATCAAAGAATTATTCTATGAAATGACATTTGGACACATGCACTCACGGATCTCAAGTTCTAAATTTTCTTCATTTATTAAATATATAAGTACTGTGAGGAAAACTATCATTCTCTATCTGACTCGGTTATTGTAGCTGATGATCTTAATGATAACCTTTGGTGAGAGAACTTTCTAGTTGGAGGTATAACTTGTAAGGAACTATCTTTTCGGGTTTAGATGAAAACATGTTATTTATGCATGTTCCTTTTATAATTTTGCTAGTTTTAGCTGAAGATGATTACAATGGTGAAGTTATACTTTCCATGAAACATGAGGCCCGTAGCACATAAGCCATTAACCTATCTCCAAAAGTTGTTCAAGTGATGATAAAATTGAAACTGATATAAATCTTTAATTCCATGCAAATAAGTCATGTAAATATATAACACCTGGTGCTGAAAGATGAAGGAAATTTCAATAATGGGATTATCTATTGATAGCAATTTCTATGCTCATTATTATTTTTTGTTTTCGTAGGTAATTTTCGTTCTATTGGATGTGATATGTAATATTTCCAAGGTGCAAACTAATCTATTTCTTTCCAGCCTTGGATTACCTTAGGATGTTTAAATTTTTCTGCAATTTCAACTTCAACTTCTTCAAAAAGGCTTCCGCATTGAACTTCAGTTTTATATCACTAATGGTATATTATAAGTTTCTTATGTCTTTCTTCTGAAGGCATTGCCCTGAACTTGCATAATTTATGTGATCGTTTAAATAATGCTGTGCCAACAATTTAAATCCAGAAATTCAAATCATGAGATGAAATGTGAAGGCGGTGATGATTCAATATCCATAAATGCTGAAAGTGCAAAGGAAGAGGAGGAGAAAGAAGAGGAAAAGGAAGATGATGATGATCCTGTTTCCATCAATGCTGAAAGTTCAAAAGAAGAAGAGAAAGAAGAGGAAAAGGAAGGGGAGCAAGAGGAGGAGGAGGAAGAAGAGGCAGAGCACGAGGGTAATGCACATAGAAGCAAGAACAAAAGGTTTATTTTCTTTTTTGACTATAACTTTTGCTGGTGTTTGCTTATACTCTCCTCTATGTAAGTTCATTATCAAGTTTATATGTATGCTCAATGTAATCCTATATATAAGTATCGGTAGTACATGTTCCTTGTCATACTAGATTATCAACTGTCAGATAGAGAGATTAGTACTTAATGCAACTATACTGTTAGTTTCTGTTATATGTTTATGTATTTGTTTAGGTTTGTAACATTTTATCAAGGTGTGTAGTTGCAAGGATCCCTAGATTTGTGGTTTAGTTGTCCTTGTTTGTAGTATCCTGGTTCCATTAGATAAATGAAAATAGATGGTTTCTGAAATTGTTGCATTTGAGTAATCTACTGGAGGGAAATATTTCTTAAGCTACTTGATGCTAATGTAAATTTCTAACAAATTATTGTAGCTCGTCTAATGTGGATAAAGATATCAAGAGAAGGGGAGGTGGGTTTAGTAAGTTATGTAGTCTTTCCCCACAGCTTCAGGAATTTATTGGAGAATCTGAGCTGGCCAGAACTGAGGTTTAGATATTTCATTTGGACATGTTAATCTTGTGAACCTTTTCTAATCAAAATCTTATGTTAGTTACCTGTTAATGCCTTTTCTTCCTTGCTTTTTCTTTCTTTTACTTAGGTTGTCAAGAATTGTGGGCTTATATCCGAGAGAAGAATTTGCAAGATCCGAAGGACAAGAGAAATGTAACATGTGATGAATCATTGCATGCTCTTTTTGGCGTAAATTCTATCAACATGTTTCAAATGAACAAGGCTCTTTCCAAACACATATGGCCGTTAAATGAGGAAGATGGTATCATCTTAAGCATGACTTCCCCTGATACTTGACTGGATTGTGATATAAATGTTATTCAATCTTTATTTTCACCTCACATACCAGTTTGTTTGGCAAAGCTAAACATGACTCTTCTTGCGTTTAAATCTTTGTTAGCACATGAACTTGGAATAACTTTTATTCTATCCATTGCTAGGTCTTTAAACAAGGTGGCCCCTTTCAAATTATTTTGTATAATTGCAAAGTTAGCAAGTTTGTCCCCTTCAAATTATTTTCTCTAACTGCGAAGTTGGTAAAGCTTTCTTTTAGAATGGGTCCCTCGACTCTTCTGTTTATATTATACCTATGTTTGAAGGGGAACTATTACATCTTGAAGGGCTTGTATTTGTTGTCTAAGGAACATTACCCAAATACTTTTTCTTTATTGAACTTTCAGAACTGTAATATTTGTTTTGCTGATTTGTTCATATGATCCATTACCATTTGAATTGCACTGCCCTTGGTTTTGCTTCTGTTGATTATCCACAGAGTTGGTCTTCACTGCTTGAATAAATTGTTTTTCCCTTGATGTGACAGCTCAATCTGACTTTGCAAAAATGGAAACAAAATCTAAACAAGCAATGGAGAAGGGTGAGTGAATTTTCAAGTCTATTAGTTATGAGGGTCCTGCATGATTTTGGCCAATAATTTTTTATTTCCTTGATGTGGCAGCTCAAGCTGACTCCGCCAAAACGGAAAGAAAATCTAAAATAGCAAGGAGAGGGTGAGTAAATTTTCAAGTCTATTAGTTATGAGGGTCCTGCATGATTTTCGCTGCCCACACGAAGCAATGAATGATAGAACTTGGTTTAATGGATGATGGATTTGAGCTGTTTTGTCTATAACAATTTTTTTATATATATTTATATCAGGTTCATCTGAGCCAAAACAGAAAGAAAAGAGGCAGAAGAAAGGAACATCTGGTTTTCTTGCTCCTCTTCCACTTTCAGATGCTCTTGTGAAGTTTTTGCTACAGGTGAAAATGCACTAAGTCGTGCTGATGTTGTGAAGAGAATATGGGACTACATTAAAAAGAATGATCTTCAGGTTTGCTCTGTTGTCTTCTATCGTTGGTTATACATGGTTTTGATTTTTGGTGAAGAAGCTTGGATGATAAAATCTCCATTTTATGCAATACTATGTTCTTGGACACGGTATAGCTAGAATTTCCCAGTTTTTGCATATATTTGAAGGATCATTGTTGGTCATATCCCCATATCCATGTCGGACACAAATGTTGAGACATGAGTACTTCAAGAAGATGAAGAAGTCCGATCAACATAGATGCTATGAGTATCTGAACCTCTTCCGAAAGTCGTATATGCTGGCAATTAGAAAGCTTCAGCTCACTTCTGACCCTCGCACACAACATATTATATGCTCAATCTATATTCGTAGTTGCAGTGCTTCATATTATATGCTTTGGAGAAATTTATCTGCATTGTTCAAATCTATTTTCAAATCTCTAGCATGAATTCTTTATTATCTTATTCATGATTATTTTTGTGTTTCAAAAGGATCCATCTGATAAGAGAAAGATTTTTATGCGACTGTAAGCTCAAAGAAC